>NW_027142036.1:4545000-4845000 GCF_036365525.1 Heterodontus francisci | reverse complement strand
TGCTAAACTATCCATGTCCAGTTTCAGTCAATTACTATCATCCTGACTGTCTGTCCATTCTGCTAAACTATCCATGTCCAGTTTCAGTCAATTACTATCATCCTGACTGTCTATCCATTCTGCTAAACTATCCATGTCCTGTTTCAGTCAATTACTATCATCCTGACTGTCTATCCATTCTGCTAAACTATCCATGTCCTGTTTCAGTCAATTACTATCATCCTGACTGTCTATCCATTCTGCTAAACTATCCATGTCCAGTTTCAGTCAATTACTATCATCCTGACTGTCTATCCATTCTGCTAAACTATCCATGTCCTGTTTCAGTCAATTACTATAATCCTGACTGTCTGTCCATTCTGCTGAACTATCAATGTCCTGTTTCAGTCAATTACTATCATCCTGACTGTCTGTCCATTCTGCTAACCTATCAATGTCCTGTTTCAGTCAGTTACTATCATCCTGACTGTCCATTCTGCTAAACTATCCATGTCCAGTTTCAGTCAATTACTATCATCCTGACTGTCTGTCCATTCTGCTAAACTATCAATGTCCTATTTCAGTCAATTACTATCATCCTGACTGTCTGTCCATTCTGCTGAAGTATCCATGTCCTGTTTCAGTCAATTACTATCATCCTGACTGTCTGTCCATTCTGTTAAACTATCAATGTCCTGTTTCAGTCAATTACTATCATCCTGACTGTCTGTCCATTCTGCTAAACTATCAATGTCCTATTTCAGTCAATTACTATCATCCTGACTGTCTGTCCATTCTGCTAAACTATCCACGTCCTGTTTCATCAATTACTATCATCCTGACTGTCTGTCCATTCTGCTAAACTATCCACGTCCTGTTTCAGTCAATTACTATCATCCTGACTGTCTGTCCATTCTGCTAAACTATCCATGTCCTGTTTCAGTCAATTACTATCATCCTGACTGTCTGTCCATTCTGCTAAACTATCCACGTCCTGTTTCAGTCAATTGCTATCATCCTGATGTCTGTCCATTCTGCTAAACTATCAATGTCCTGTTTCAGTCAATTACTATCATCCTGACTGTCTGTCCATTCTGCTAAACTATCAATGTCCTGTTTCAGTCAATTACTATCATCCTGACTGTCTATCCATTCTGCTAAACTATCCATGTCCAGTTTCAGTCAATTACTATCATCCTGATGTCTATCCATTCTGCTAAACTATCAATGTCCTGTTTCAGTCAATTACTATCATCCTGACTGTCTGTCCATTCTGCTAAACTATCAATGTCCTATTTCAGTCAATTACTATCATCCTGACTGTCTGTCCATTCTGCTAAATTATCAATGTCCTGTTTCAGTCAATTACTATAATCCTGACTGTCTGTCCATTCTGCTAAACTATCCATGTCCAGTTTCAGTCAATTACTATCATCCTGACTGTCTGTCCATTCTGCTAAACTATTCATGTCCTGTTTCAGTCAATTACTATCATCCTGACTGTCTGTCCATTCTGCTAAACTATCCATGTCCTGTTTCAGTCAATTACTATCATCCTGACTGTCTGTCCATTCTGCTAATCTATCAATGTCCTATTTCAGTCAATTACTATCATCCAGATGTCTATCCATTCTGCTAAACTATCCATGTCCTGTTTCAGTCAATTACTATCATCCTGATGTCTATCCATTCTGCTAAACTATCCATGTCCAGTTTCAGTCAATTACTATCATCCTGATGTCTATCCATTCTGCTAAACTATCCATGTCCAGTTTCAGTCAATTACTATCATCCTGACTGTCTGTCCATTCTGCTAAACTATCAATGTCCTGTTTCAGTCAGTTACTATCATCCTGATGTCTATCCATTCTGCTAAACTATCAATGTCCAGTTTCAGTCAATTACTATCATCCTGATGTCTATCCATTCTGCTAAACTATCCATGTCCTGTTTCAGTCAATTACTATCATCCTGACTGTCTGTCCATTCTGTAAACTATCAATGTCCTATTTCAGTCAATTACTATCATCCTGATGTCTATCCATTCTGCTAAACTATCAATGTCCAGTTTCAGTCAATTACTATCATCCTGATGTCTATCCATTCTGCTAAACTATCAATGTCCAGTTTGAGTCAATTACTATCATCCTGATGTCTATCCATTCTGCTAAACTATCCATGTCCTGTTTCAGTCAATTACTATCATCCTGATGTCTATCCATTCTGCTAAACTATCCATGTCCAGTTTCAGTCAATTACTATCATCCTGACTGTCTATCCATTCTGCTAAACTATCAATGTCCTGTTTCAGTCAATTACTATCATCCTGATGTCTATCCATTCGGCTAAACTATCAATGTCCTGTTTCAGTCAATTACTATCATCCTGACTGTCTATCCATTCTGCTAAACTATCCATGTCCAGTTTCAGTCAATTGCTATCATCCTGATGTCTGTCCATTCTGCTGAACTATCCATGTCCTGTTTCAGTCAATTACTATCATCCTGACTGTCTGTCCATTCTGCTAAACTATCCATGTCCTGTTTCAGTCAATTACTATCATGCTGACTGTCTATCCATTCTGCTAAACTATCCATGTCCAGTTTCAGTCAATTACTATCATCCTGATGTCTATCCATTCTGCTAAACTATCCATGTCCTGTTTCAGTCAATTACTATCATCCTGACTGTCTATCCATTCTGCTAAACTATCCATGTCCAGTTTCAGTCAATTACTATCATCCTGACTGTCTATCCATTCTGCTAAACTATCCATGTCCTGTTTCAGTCAATTACTATCATCCTGACTGTCTATCCATTCTGCTAAACTATCCATGTCCAGTTTCAGTCAATTACTATCATCCTGATGTCTATCCATTCTGCTAAACTATCAATGTCCTGTTTCAGTCAATTACTATCATCCTGATGTCTGTCCATTCTGCTAAACTATCCATGTCCTGTTTCAGTCAATTACTATCATCCTGACTGTCTATCCATTCTGCTAAACTATCCATGTCCAGTTTCAGTCAATTACTTCATCCTGACTGTCTATCCATTCTGCTAAACTATCCATGTCCTGTTTCAGTCAATTACTATCATCCTGACTGTCTGTCCATTCTGCTAAACTATCCATGTCCAGTTTCAGTCAATTACTATCATCCTGACTGTCTATCCATTCTGCTAAACTATCCATGTCCTGTTTCAGTCAATTACTATCATCCTGACTGTCTGTCCATTCTGCTAATCTATCCATGTCCAGTTTCAGTCAATTACTATCATCCTGACTGTCTGTCCATTCTGCTAAACTATCCATGTCCAGTTTCAGTCAATTACTATCATCCTGACTGTCTGTCCATTCTGCTAAACTATCCATGTCCAGTTTCAGTCAATTACTATCATCCTGACTGTCTATCCATTCTGCTGAACTATCCATGTCCCGTTTCAGTCAATTACTATCATCCTGACTGTCTATCCATTCTGCTAAAGTATCCATGTCCTGTTTCAGTCAATTACTATCATCCTGACTGTCTATCCATTCTGCTAAACTATCCCTGTCCAGTTTCAGTCTATTACTATCATCCTGACTGTCTATCCATTCTGCTAAACTATCCATGTCCTGTTTCAGTCAATTACTATCATCCTGACTGTCTGTCCATTCTGCTGAACTATCAATGTCCTGTTTCAGTCAATTACTATCATCCTGACTGTCTGTCCATTCTGCTAACCTATCAATGTCCTGTTTCAGTCAATTACTATCATCTTGACTGTCCATTCTGCTAAACTATCCATGTCCAGTTTCAATCAATTACTATCATCCTGACTGTCTGTCCATTCTGCTAAACTATCAATGTCCTATTTCAGTCAATTACTATCATCCTGACTGTCTGTCCATTCTGCTAAAGTATCCATGTCCTGTTTCAGTCAATTACTATCATCCTGACTGTCTGTCCATTCTGTTAAACTATCAATGTCCTGTTTCAGTCAATTACTATCATCCTGACTGTCTGTCCATTCTGCTAAACTATCAATGTCCTATTTCAGTCAATTACTATCATCCTGACTGTCTGTCCATTCTGCTAAACTATCCACGTCCTGTTTCATCAATTACTATCATCCTGACTGTCTGTCCATTCTGCTAAACTATCCACGTCCTGTTTCAGTCAATTACTATCTTCCTGACTGTCTGTCCATTGTGCTAAACTATCCATGTCCTGTTTCAGTCAATTACTATCATCCTGACTGTCTGTCCATTCTGCTAAACTATCCACGTCCTGTTTCAGTCAATTGCTATCATCCTGATGTCTGTCCATTCTGCTAAACTATCAATGTCCAGTTTCAGTCAATTACTATCATCATGATGTCTATCCATTCTGCTAAACTATCCATGTCCAGTTTCAGTCAATTGCTATCATCCTGATGTCTGTCCATTCTGCTGAACTATCCATGTCCTGTTTCAGTCAATTACTATCATCCTGACTGTCTGTCCATTCTCCTAAACTATCCATGTCCTGTTTCAGTCAATTACTATCATCCTGACTGTCTATCCATTCTGCTAAACTATCCATGTCCAGTTTCAGTCAATTACTATCATCCTGATGTCTATCCATTCTGCTAAACTATCCATGTCCTGTTTCAGTCAATTACTATCATCCTGACTGTCTATCCATTCTGCTAAACTATCCATGTCCAGTTTCAGTCAATTACTATCATCCTGACTGTCTATCCATTCTGCTAATCTATCCATGTCCTGTTTCAGTCAATTACTATCATCCTGACTGTCTATCCATTCTGCTAAACTATCCATGTCCAGTTTCAGTCAATTACTATCATCCTGATGTCTATCCATTCTGCTAAACTATCAATGTCCTGTTTCAGTCAATTACTATCATCCTGATGTCTGTCCATTCTGCTAAACTATCCATGTCCTGTTTCAGTCAATTACTATCATCCTGACTGTCTATCCATTCTGCTAAACTATCCATGTCCAGTTTCAGTCAATTACTATCATCCTGACTGTCTATCCATTCTGCTAAACTATCCATGTCCTGTTTCAGTCAATTACTATCATCCTGACTGTCTGTCCATTCTGCTAAACTATCCATGTCCAGTGTCAGTCAATTACTATCATCCTGACTGTCTATCCATTCTGCTAAACTATCCATGTCCTGTTTCAGTCAATTGCTATCATCCTGACTGTCTGTCCATTCTGCTAATCTATCCATGTCCAGTTTCAGTCAATTACTATCATCCTGACTGTCTGTCCATTCTGCTAAACTATCCATGTCCAGTTTCAGTCAATTACTATCATCCTGACTGTCTGTCCATTCTGCTAAACTATCCATGTCCAGTTTCAGTCAATTACTATCATCCTGACTGTCTATCCATTCTGCTAAACTATCCATGTCCTGTTTCAGTCAATTACTATCATCCTGACTGTCTATCCATTCTGCTAAACTATCCATGTCCTGTTTCAGTCAATTACTATCATCCTGACTGTCTATCCATTCTGCTAAACTATCCATGTCCAGTTTCAGTCAATTACTATCATCCTGACTGTCTATCCATTCTGCTAAACTATCCATGTCCTGTTTCAGTCAATTACTATAATCCTGACTGTCTGTCCATTCTGCTGAACTATCAATGTCCTGTTTCAGTCAATTACTATCATCCTGACTGTCTGTCCATTCTGCTAACCTATCAATGTCCTGTTTCAGTCAATTACTATCATCCTGACTGTCCATTCTGCTAAACTATCCATGTCCAGTTTCAGTCAATTACTATCATCCTGACTGTCTGTCCATTCTGCTAAACTATCAATGTCCTATTTCAGTCAATTACTATCATCCTGACTGTCTGTCCATTCTGCTAAAGTATCCATGTCCTGTTTCAGTCAATTACTATCATCCTGACTGTCTGTCCATTCTGTTAAACTATCAATGTCCTGTTTCAGTCAATTACTATCATCCTGACTGTTTGTCCATTCTGCTAAACTATCAATGTCCTATTTCAGTCAATTACTATCATCCTGACTGTCTGTCCATTCTGCTAAACTATCCACGTCCTGTTTCATCAATTACTATCATCCTGACTGTCTGTCCATTCTGCTAAACTATCCACGTCCTGTTTCAGTCAATTACTATCATCCTGACTGTCTGTCCATTCTGCTAAACTATCCATGTCCTGTTTCAGTCAATTACTATCATCCTGACTGTCTGTCCATTCTGCTAAACTATCCACGTCCTGTTTCAGTCAATTGCTATCATCCTGATGTCTGTCCATTCTGCTAAACTATCAATGTCCTGTTTCAGTCAATTACTATCATCCTGACTGTCTGTCCATTCTGCTAAACTATCAATGTCCTGTTTCAGTCAATTACTATCATCCTGACTGTCTATCCATTCTGCTAAACTATCCATGTCCAGTTTCAGTCAATTACTATCATCCTGATGTCTATCCATTCTGCTAAACTATCAATGTCCTGTTTCAGTCAATTACTATCATCCTGACTGTCTGTCCATTCTGCTAAACTATCAATGTCCTATTTCAGTCAATTACTATCATCCTGACTGTCTGTCCATTCTGCTAAATTATCAATGTCCTGTTTCAGTCAATTACTATAATCCTGACTGTCTGTCCATTCTGCTAAACTATCCATGTCCAGTTTCAGTCAATTACTATCATCCTGACTGTCTGTCCATTCTGCTAAACTATTCATGTCCTGTTTCAGTCAATTACTATCATCCTGACTGTCTGTCCATTCTGCTAAACTATCCATGTCCTGTTTCAGTCAATTACTATCATCCTGACTGTCTGTCCATTCTGCTAAACTATCAATGTCCTATTTCAGTCAATTACTATCATCCAGATGTCTATCCATTCTGCTAAACTATCCATGTCCTGTTTCAGTCAATTACTATCATCCTGATGTCTATCCATTCTGCTAAACTATCCATGTCCAGTTTCAGTCAATTACTATCATCCTGATGTCTATCCATTCTGCTAAACTATCCATGTCCAGTTTCAGTCAATTACTATCATCCTGACTGTCTGTCCATTCTGCTAAACTATCAATGTCCTGTTTCAGTCAGTTACTATCATCCTGATGTCTATCCATTCTGCTAAACTATCAATGTCCAGTTTCAGTCAATTACTATCATCCTGATGTCTATCCATTCTGCTAAACTATCCATGTCCTGTTTCAGTCAATTACTATCATCCTGACTGTCTGTCCATTCTGCTAAACTATCAATGTCCTATTTCAGTCAATTACTATCATCCTGATGTCTATCCATTCTGCTAAACTATCAATGTCCAGTTTCAGTCAATTACTATCATCCTGATGTCTATCCATTCTGCTAAACTATCAATGTCCAGTTTCAGTCAATTACTATCATCCTGATGTCTATCCATTCTGCTAAACTATCCATGTCCTGTTTCAGTCAATTACTATCATCCTGATGTCTATCCATTCTGCTAAACTATCCATGTCCAGTTTCAGTCAATTACTATCATCCTGACTGTCTATCCATTCTGCTAAACTATCAATGTCCTGTTTCAGTCAATTACTATCATCCTGATGTCTATCCATTCGGCTAAACTATCAATGTCCTGTTTCAGTCAATTACTATCATCCTGACTGTCTATCCATTCTGCTAAACTATCCATGTCCAGTTTCAGTCAATTGCTATCATCCTGATGTCTGTCCATTCTGCTGAACTATCCATGTCCTGTTTCAGTCAATTACTATCATCCTGACTGTCTGTCCATTCTGCTAAACTATCCATGTCCTGTTTCAGTCAATTACTATCATGCTGACTGTCTATCCATTCTGCTAAACTATCCATGTCCAGTTTCAGTCAATTACTATCATCCTGATGTCTATCCATTCTGCTAAACTATCCATGTCCTGTTTCAGTCAATTACTATCATCCTGACTGTCTATCCATTCTGCTAAACTATCCATGTCCAGTTTCAGTCAATTACTATCATCCTGACTGTCTATCCATTCTGCTAAACTATCCATGTCCTGTTTCAGTCAATTACTATCATCCTGACTGTCTATCCATTCTGCGAAACTATCCATGTCCAGTTTCAGTCAATTACTATCATCCTGATGTCTATCCATTCTGCTAAACTATCAATGTCCTGTTTCAGTCAATTACTATCATCCTGATGTCTCTCCATTCTGCTAAACTATCCATGTCCTGTTTCAGTCAATTACTATCATCCTGACTGTCTATCCATTCTGCTAAACTATCCATGTCCAGTTTCAGTCAATTACTATCATCCTGACTGTCTATCCATTCTGCTAAACTATCCATGTCCTGTTTCAGTCAATTACTATCATCCTGACTGTCTGTCCATTCTGCTAAACTATCCATGTCCAGTTTCAGTCAATTACTATCATCCTGACTGTCTATCCATTCTGCTAAACTATCCATGTCCTGTTTCAGTCAATTACTATCATCCTGACTGTCTGTCCATTCTGCTAATCTATCCATGTCCAGTTTCAGTCAATTACTATCATCCTGACTGTCTGTCCATTCTGCTAAACTATCCATGTCCAGTTTCAGTCAATTACTATCATCCTGACTGTCTGTCCATTCTGCTAAACTATCCATGTCCAGTTTCAGTCAATTACTATCATCCTGACTGTCTATCCATTCTGCTAAACTATCCATGTCCCGTTTCAGTCAATTACTATCATCCTGACTGTCTATCCATTCTGCTAAAGTATCCATGTCCTGTTTCAGTCAATTACTATCATCCTGACTGTCTATCCATTCTGCTAAACTATCCATGTCCAGTTTCAGTCAATTACTATCATCCTGACTGTCTATCCATTCTGCTAAACTATCCATGTCCTGTTTCAGTCAATTACTATCATCCTGACTGTCTGTCCATTCTGCTGAACTATCAATGTCCTGTTTCAGTCAATTACTATCATCCTGACTGTCTGTCCATTCTGCTAACCTATCAATGTCCTGTTTCAGTCAATTACTATCATCTTGACTGTCCATTCTGCTAAACTATCCATGTCCAGTTTCAATCAATTACTATCATCCTGACTGTCTGTCCATTCTGCTAAACTATCAATGTCCTATTTCAGTCAATTACTATCATCCTGACTGTCTGTCCATTCTGCTAAAGTATCCATGTCCTGTTTCAGTCAATTACTATCATCCTGACTGTCTGTCCATTCTGTTAAACTATCAATGTCCTGTTTCAGTCAATTACTATCATCCTGACTGTCTGTCCATTCTGCTAAACTATCAATGTCCTATTTCAGTCAATTACTATCATCCTGACTGTCTGTCCATTCTGCTAAACTATCCACGTCCTGTTTCATCAATTACTATCATCCTGACTGTCTGTCCATTCTGCTAAACTATCCACGTCCTGTTTCAGTCAATTACTATCTTCCTGACTGTCTGTCCATTGTGCTAAACTATCCATGTCCTGTTTCAGTCAATTACTATCATCCTGACTGTCTGTCCATTCTGCTAAACTATCCACGTCCTGTTTCAGTCAATTGCTATCATCCTGATGTCTGTCCATTCTGCTAAACTATCAATGTCCAGTTTCAGTCAATTACTATCATCCTGATGTCTATCCATTCTGCTAAACTATCCATGTCCAGTTTCAGTCAATTACTATCATCCTGACTGTCTGTCCATTCTGCTAAACTATCAATGTCCTGTTTCAGTCAATTACTATCATCATGATGTCTATCCATTCTGCTAAACTATCAATGTCCAGTTTCAGTCAATTACTATCATCCTGATGTCTATCCATTCTGCTAAACTATCCATGTCCTGTTTCAGTCAATTACTATCATCCTGATGTCTATCCATTCTGCTAAACTATCCATGTCCAGTTTCAGTCAATTACTATCATCCTGACTGTCTATCCATTCTGCTAAACTATCAATGTCCTGTTTCAGTCAATTACTGTCATCCTGATGTCTATCCATTCTGCTAAACTATCAATGTCCTGTTTCAGTCAATTACTATCATCCTGACTGTCTATCCATTCTGCTAAACTATCCATGTCCAGTTTCAGTCAATTGCTATCATCCTGATGTCTGTCCATTCTGCTGAACTATCCATGTCCTGTTTCAGTCAATTACTATCATCCTGACTGTCTGTCCATTCTCCTAAACTATCCATGTCCTGTTTCAGTCAATTACTATCATCCTGACTGTCTATCCATTCTGCTAAACTATCCATGTCCAGTTTCAGTCAATTACTATCATCCTGATGTCTATCCATTCTGCTAAACTATCCATGTCCTGTTTCAGTCAATTACTATCATCCTGACTGTCTATCCATTCTGCTAAACTATCCATGTCCAGTTTCAGTCAATTACTATCATCCTGACTGTCTATCCATTCTGCTAAACTATCCATGTCCTGTTTCAGTCAATTACTATCATCCTGACTGTCTATCCATTCTGCTAAACTATCCATGTCCAGTTTCAGTCAATTACTATCATCCTGATGTCTATCCATTCTGCTAAACTATCAATGTCCTGTTTCAGTCAATTACTATCATCCTGATGTCTGTCCATTCTGCTAAACTATCCATGTCCTGTTTCAGTCAATTACTATCATCCTGACTGTCTATCCATTCTGCTAAACTATCCATGTCCAGTTTCAGTCAATTACTATCATCCTGACTGTCTATCCATTCTGCTAAACTATCCATGTCCTGTTTCAGTCAATTACTATCATCCTGACTGTCTGTCCATTCTGCTAAACTATCCATGTCCAGTGTCAGTCAATTACTATCATCCTGACTGTCTATCCATTCTGCTAAACTATCCATGTCCTGTTTCAGTCAATTACTATCATCCTGACTGTCTATCCATTGTGCTAATCTATCCATGTCCAGTTTCAGTCAATTACTATCATCCTGACTGTCTGTCCATTCTGCTAAACTATCCATGTCCAGTTTCAGTCAATTACTATCATCCTGACTGTCTGTCCATTCTGCTAAACTGTCCATGTCCAGTTTCAGTCAATTACTATCATCCTGACTGTCTATCCATTCTGCTAAACTATCCATGTCCTGTTTCAGTCAATTACTTTCATCCTCACTGTCTATCCATTCTGCTAAACTATCCATGTCCTGTTTCAGTCAATTACTATCATCCTGACTGTCTATCCATTCTGCTAAACTATCCATGTCCAGTTTCAGTCAATTACTATCATCCTGACTGTCTATCCATTCTGCTAAACTATCCATGTCCTGTTTCAGTCAATTACTATAATCCTGACTGTCTGTCCATTCTGCTGAACTATCAATGTCCTGTTTCAGTCAATTACTATCATCCTGACTGTCTGTCCATTCTGCTAACCTATCAATGTCCTGTTTCAGTCAATTACTATCATCCTGACTGTCCATTCTGCTAAACTATCCATGTCCAGTTTCAGTCAATTACTATCATCCTGACTGTCTGTCCATTCTGCTAAACTATCAATGTCCTATTTCAGTCAATTACTATCATCCTGACTGTCTGTCCATTCTGCTAAAGTATCCATGTCCTGTTTCAGTCAATTACTATCATCCTGACTGTCTGTCCATTCTGTTAAACTATCAATGTCCTGTTTCAGTCAATTACTATCATCCTGACTGTCTGTCCATTCTGCTAAACTATCAATGTCCTATTTCAGTCAATTACTATCATCCTGACTGTCTGTCCATTCTGCTAAACTATCCACGTCCTGTTTCATCAATTACTATCATCCTGACTGTCTGTCCATTCTGCTAAACTATCCACGTCCTGTTTCAGTCAATTACTATCATCCTGACTGTCTGTCCATTCTGCTAAACTATCCATGTCCTGTTTCAGTCAATTACTATCATCCTGACTGTCTGTCCATTCTGCTAAACTATCCACGTCCTGTTTCAGTCAATTGCTATCATCCTGATGTCTGTCCATTCTGCTAAACTATCAATGTCCTGTTTCAGTCAATTACTATCATCCTGACTGTCTGTCCATTCTGCTAAACTATCAATGTCCTGTTTCAGTCAATTACTATCATCCTGACTGTCTATCCATTCTGCTAAACTATCCATGTCCTGTTTCAGTCAATTACTATCATCCTGATGTCTATCCATTCTGCTAAACTATCAATGTCCTGTTTCAGTCAATTACTATCATCCTGACTGTCTGTCCATTCTGCTAAACTATCAATGTCCTATTTCAGTCAATTACTATCATCCTGACTGTCTGTCCATTCTGCTAAATTATCAATGTCCTGTTTCAGTCAATTACTATAATCCTGACTGTCTGTCCATTCTGCTAAACTATCCATGTCCAGTTTCAGTCAATTACTATCATCCTGACTGTCTGTCCATTCTGCTAAACTATTCATGTCCTGTTTCAGTCAATTACTATCATCCTGACTGTCTGTCCATTCTGCTAAACTATCCATGTCCTGTTTCAGTCAATTACTATCATCCTGACTGTCTGTCCATTCTGCTAAACTATCAATGTCCTATTTCAGTCAATTACTATCATCCAGATGTCTATCCATTCTGCTAAACTATCCATGTCCTGTTTCAGTCAATTACTATCATCCTGATGTCTATCCATTCTGCTAAACTATCCATGTCCAGTTTCAGTCAATTACTATCATCCTGATGTCTATCCATTCTGCTAAACTATCCATGTCCAGTTTCAGTCAATTACTATCATCCTGACTGTCTGTCCATTCTGCTAAACTATCAATGTCCTGTTTCAGTCAGTTACTATCATCCTGATGTCTATCCATTCTGCTAAACTATCAATGTCCAGTTTCAGTCAATTACTATCATCCTGATGTCTATCCATTCTGCTAAACTATCCATGTCCTGTTTCAGTCAATTACTATCATCCTGACTGTCTGTCCATTCTGCTAAACTATCAATGTCCTATTTCAGTCAATTACTATCATCCTGATGTCTATCCATTCTGCTAAACTATCCATGTCCTGTTTCAGTCAATTACTATCATCCTGATGTCTATCCATTCTGCTAAACTATCCATGTCCAGTTTCAGTCAATTACTATCATCCTGATGTCTATCCATTCTGCTAAACTATCCATGTCCAGTTTCAGTCAATTACTATCATCCTGACTGTCTGTCCATTCTGCTAAACTATCAATGTCCTGTTTCAGTCAATTACTATCATCCTGATGTCTATCCATTCTGCTAAACTATCAATGTCCAGCTTCAGTCAATTACTATCATCCTGATGTCTATCCATTCTGCTAAACTATCCATGTCCAGTTTCAGTCAATTACTATCTTCCTGACTGTCTGTCCATTCTGCTAAACTATCAATGTCCTGTTTCAGTCAATTACTATCATCCTGATGTGTATCCATTCTGCTAAACTATCAATGTCCAGTTTCAGTCAATTACTATCATCCTGATGTCTATCCATTCTGATAAACTATCCATGTCCTGTTTCAGTCAATTACTATCATCCTGATGTCTATCCATTCTGCTAAACTATCCATGTCCAGTTTCAGTCAATTACTATCATCCTGACTGTCTATCCATTCTGCTAAACTATCAATGTCCTGTTTCAGTCAATTACTATCATCTTGACTGTCCATTCGGCTAAACTATCCATGTCCAGTTTCAATCAATTACTATCATCCTGACTGTCTGTCCATTCTGCTAAACTATCAATGTCCTATTTCAGTCAATTACTATCATCCTGACTGTCTGTCCATTCTGCTAAAGTATCCATGTCCTGTTTCAGTCAATTACTATCATCCTGACTGTCTGTCCATTCTGTTAAACTATCAATGTCCTGTTTCAGTCAATTACTATCATCCTGACTGTCTGTCCATTCTGCTAAACTATCAATGTCCTATTTCAGTCAATTACTATCATCCTGACTGTCTGTCCATTCTGCTAAACTATCCACGTCCTGTTTCATCAATTACTATCATCCTGACTGTCTGTCCATTCTGCTAAACTATCCACGTCCTGTTTCAGTCAATTACTATCTTCCTGACTGTCTGTCCATTGTGCTAAACTATCCATGTCCTGTTTCAGTCAATTACTATCATCCTGACTGTCTGTCCATTCTGCTAAACTATCCACGTCCTGTTTCAGTCAATTGCTATCATCCTGATGTCTGTCCATTCTGCTAAACTATCCATGTCCTGTTTCAGTCAATTACTATCATCCTGACTGTCTGTCCATTCTGCTAAACTATCAATGTCCTGTTTCAGTCAATTACTATCATCCTGACTGTCTATCCATTCTGCTAAACTATCCATGTCCAGTTTCAGTCAATTACTATCATCCTGATGTCTATCCATTCTGCTAAACTATCCATGTCCAGTTTCAGTCAATTACTATCATCCTGACTGTCTATCCATTGTGCTAAACTATCCATGTCCAGTTTCAGTCAACTACTATCATCCTGACTGTCTATCCATTCTGCTAAACTATCCATGTCCTGTTTCAGTCAATTACTATCATCCTGACTGTCTATCCATTCTGCTAAACTATCCATGTCCAGTTTCAGTCAATTACTATCATCCTGATGTCTATCCATTCTGCTAAACTATCAATGTCCTGTTTCAGTAAATTACTATCATCCTGATGTCTGTCCATTCTGCTAAACTATCCATGTCCTGTTTCAGTCAATTACTATCATCCTGACTGTCTATCCATTCTGCTAAACTATCCATGTCCAGTTTCAGTCAATTACTATCATCCTGACTGTCTATCCATTCTGCTAAACTATCCATGTCCTGTTTCAGTCAATTACTATCATCCTGACTGTCTGTCCATTCTGCTAAACTATCCATGTCCAGTTTCAGTCAATTACTATCATCCTGACTGTCTATCCATTCTGCTAAACTATCCATGTCCTGTTTCAGTCAATTACTATCATCCTGACTGTCTGTCCATTCTGCTAATCTATCCATGTCCAGTTTCAGTCAATTGCTATCATCCTGACTGTCTGTCCATTCTGCTGAACTATCCATGTCCAGTTTCAGTCAATTACTATCATCCTGACTGTCTATCCATTCTGCTAAACTATCCATGTCCTGTTTCAGTCAATTACTATCATCCTGACTGTCTATCCATTCTGCTAAACTATCCATGTCCTGTTTCAGTCAATTACTATCATCCTGACTGTCTATCCATTCTGCTAAACTATCCATGTCCAGTTTCAGTCAATTACTATCATCCTGACTGTCTATCCATTCTGCTAAACTATCCATGTCCTGTTTCAGTCAATTACTATCATCCTGACTGTCTGTCCATTCTGCTGAACTATCAATGTCCTGTTTCAGTCAATTAATATCATCCTGACTGTCTGTCCATTCTGCTAACCTATCAATGTCCTGTTTCAGTCAATTACTATCATCCTGACTGTCCATTCTGCTAAACTATCCATGTCCAGTTTCAGTCAATTACTATCATCCTGACTGTCTGTCCATTCTGCTAAACTATCAATGTCCTGTTTCAGTCAATTACTATCATCCTGACTGTCTGTCCATTCTGCTAAACTATCCATGTCCTGTTTCAGTCAATTACTATCATCCTGACTGTCTGTCCATTCTGCTAAACTATCCACGTCCTGTTTCAGTCAATTGCTATCATCCTGATGTCTGTCCATTCTGCTAAACTATCAATGTCCTGTTTCAGTCAATTACTATCATCCTGACTGTCTGTCCATTCTGCTAAACTATCAATGTCCTGTTTCAGTCAATTACTATCATCCTGACTGTCTATCCATTCTGCTAAACTATCCATGTCCAGTTTCAGTCAATTACTATCATCCTGATGTCTATCCATTCTGCTAAACTATCAATGTCCTGTTTCAGTCAATTACTATCATCCTGACTGTCTGTCCATTCTGCTAAACTATCAATGTCCTATTTCAGTCAATTACTATCATCCTGACTGTCTGTCCATTCTGCTAAATTATCAATGTCCTGTTTCAGTCAATTACTATAATCCTGACTGTCTGTCCATTCTGCTAAACTATTCATGTCCTGTTTCAGTCAATTACTATCATCCTGACTGTCTGTCCATTCTGCTAAACTATCCATGTCCTGTTTCAGTCAATTACTATCATCCTGACTGTCTGTCCATTCTGCTAAACTATCAATGTCCTATTTCAGTCAATTACTATCATCCAGATGTCTATCCATTCTGCTAAACTATCCATGTCCTGTTTCAGTCAATTACTATCATCCTGATGTCTATCCATTCTGCTAAACTATCCATGTCCAGTTTCAGTCAATTACTATCATCCTGATGTCTATCCATTCTGCTAAACTATCCATGTCCAGTTTCAGTCAATTACTATCATCCTGACTGTCTGTCCATTCTGCTAAACTATCAATGTCCTGTTTCAGTCAGTTACTATCATCCTGATGTCTATCCATTCTGCTAAACTATCAATGTCCAGTTTCAGTCAATTACTATCATCCTGATGTCTATCCATTCTGCTAAACTATCCATGTCCTGTTTCAGTCAATTACTATCATCCTGACTGTCTGTCCATTCTGCTAAACTATCAATGTCCTATTTCAGTCAATTACTATCATCCTGATGTCTATCCATTCTGCTAAACTATCCATGTCCTGTTTCAGTCAATTACTATCATCCTGATGTCTATCCATTCTGCTAAACTATCCATGTCCAGTTTCAGTCAATTACTATCATCCTGATGTCTATCCATTCTGCTAAACTATCCATGTCCAGTTTCAGTCAATTACTATCATCCTGACTGTCTGTCCATTCTGCTAAACTATCAATGTCCTGTTTCAGTCAATTACTATCATCCTGATGTCTATCCATTCTGCTAAACTATCAATGTCCAGTTTCAGTCAATTACTATCATCCTGATGTCTATCCATTCTGCTAAACTATCCATGTCCAGTTTCAGTCAATTACTATCATCCTGACTGTCTGTCCATTCTGCTAAACTATCAATGTCCTGTTTCAGTCAATTACTATCATCCTGATGTCTATCCATTCTGCTAAACTATCAATGTCCAGTTTCAGTCAATTACTATCATCCTGATGTCTATCCATTCTGCTAAACTATCCATGTCCTGTTTCAGTCAATTACTATCATCCTGATGTCTATCCATTCTGCTAAACTATCCATGTCCAGTTTCAGTCAATTACTATCATCCTGACTGTCTATCCATTCTGCTAAACTATCAATGTCCTGTTTCAGTCAATTACTATCATCCTGATGTCTATCCATTCGGCTAAACTATCAATGTCCTGTTTCAGTCAATTACTATCATCCTGACTGTCTATCCATTCTGCTAAACTATCCATGTCCAGTTTCAGTCAATTGCTATCATCCTGATGTCTGTCCATTCTGCTGAACTATCCATGTCCTGTTTCAGTCAATTACTATCATCCTGACTGTCTGTCCATTCTGCTAAACTATCCATGTCCTGTTTCAGTCAATTACTATCATGCTGACTGTCTATCCATTCTGCTAAACTATCCATGTCCAGTTTCAGTCAATTACTATCATCCTGATGTCTATCCATTCTGCTAAACTATCCATGTCCTGTTTCAGTCAATTACTATCATCCTGACTGTCTATCCATTCTGCTAAACTATCCATGTCCAGTTTCAGTCAATTACTATCATCCTGACTGTCTATCCATTCTGCTAAACTATCCATGTCCTGTTTCAGTCAATTACTATCATCCTGACTGTCTATCCATTCTGCTAAACTATCCATGTCCAGTTTCAGTCAATTACTATCATCCTGATGTCTATCCATTCTGCTAAACTATCAATGTCCTGTTTCAGTCAATTACTATCATCCTGATGTCTGTCCATTCTGCTAAACTATCCATGTCCTGTTTCAGTCAATTACTATCATCCTGACTGTCTATCCATTCTGCTAAACTATCCATGTCCAGTTTCAGTCAATTACTATCATCCTGAATGTCTATCCATTCTGCTAAACTATCCATGTCCTGTTTCAGTCAATTACTATCATCCTGACTGTCTGTCCATTCTGCTAAACTATCCATGTCCAGTTTCAGTCAATTACTATCATCCTGACTGTCTATCCATTCTGCTAAACTATCCATGTCCTGTTTCAGTCAATTACTATCATCCTGACTGTCTATCCATTCTGCTAAACTATCCATGTCCAGTTTCAGTCAACTACTATCATCCTGACTGTCTATCCATTCTGCTAAACTATCCATGTCCTGTTTCAGTCAATTACTATCATCCTGACTGTCTGTCCATTCTGCTGAACTATCAATGTCCTGTTTCAGTCAATTACTATCATCCTGACTGTCTATCCATTCTGCTAAACTATCCATGTCCAGTTTCAGTCAATTACTATCATCCTGACTGTCTATCCATTCTGCTAAACTATCCATGTCCTGTTTCAGTCAATTACTATCATCCTGACTGTCTGTCCATTCTGCTAAACTATCCATGTCCCGTTTCAGTCAATTACTATCATCCTGACTGTCTATCCATTCTGCTAAACTATCCATGTCCTGTTTCAGTCAATTACTATCATCCTGACTGTCTATCCATTCTGCTAAACTATCCATGTCCAGTTTCAGTCAATTACTATCATCCTGACTGTCTATCCATTCTGCTAAACTATCCATGTCCTGTTTCAGTCAATTACTATCATCCTGACTGTCTGTCCATTCTGCTGAACTATCAATGTCCTGTTTCAGTCAATTACTATCATCCTGACTGTCTGTCCATTCTGCTAACCTATCAATGTCCTGTTTCAGTCAATTACTATCATCTTGACTGTCCATTCTGCTAAACTATCCATGTCCAGTTTCAATCAATTACTATCATCCTGACTGTCTGTCCATTCTGCTAAACTATCAATGTCCTATTTCAGTCAATTACTATCATCCTGACTGTCTGTCCATTCTGCTAATGTATCCATGTCCTGTTTCAGTCAATTACTATCATCCTGACTGTCTGTCCATTCTGTTAAACTATCAATGTCCTGTTTCAGTCAATTACTATCATCCTGACTGTCTGTCCATTCTGCTAAACTATCAATGTCCTATTTCAGTCAATTACTATCATCCTGACTGTCTGTCCATTCTGCTAAACTATCCACGTCCTGTTTCATCAATTACTATCATCCTGACTGTCTGTCCATTCTGCTAAACTATCCACGTCCTGTTTCAGTCAATTACTATCTTCCTGACTGTCTGTCCATTGTGCTAAACTATCCATGTCCTGTTTCAGTCAATTACTATCATCCTGACTGTCTGTCCATTCTGCTAAACTATCCACGTCCTGTTTCAGTCAATTGCTATCATCCTGATGTCTGTCCATTCTGCTAAACTATCCATGTCCTGTTTCAGTCAATTACTATCATCCTGACTGTCTGTCCATTCTGCTAAACTATCAATGTCCTGTTTCAGTCAATTACTATCATCCTGACTGTCTATCCATTCTGCTAAACTATCCATGTCCTGTTTCAGTCAATTACTATCATCCTGACTGTCTGTCCATTCTGCTAAACTATCCACGTCCTGTTTCAGACAATTACTATCATCCTGACTGTCTGTCCATTCTGCTAAACTATCAATGTCCTGTTTCAGTCAATTACTATCATCCTGACTGCCTGTCCATTCTGCTAATCTATCAATGTCCTGTTTCAGTCAATTACTATCATCCTGACTGTCTGTCCATTCTGCTAAACTATCCACGTCCTGTTTCTGTCAATTACTATCATCCTGACAGTCTGTCCATTCTGCTAATCTATCCATGTCCTGTTTCAGTCAATTACTATCATCCTGATCCTCTGTCCATTCTGCTAAACTATCCATGTCCTATTTCAGTCAATTACTATCATCCTGACTGTCTATCCATTCTGCTAAGCTATCAATGTCCTGTTTCAGTCAATTACTATCATCCTGACTGTCTATCCATTCTGCTAATCTATCCATGTCCTATTTCAGTCAATTACTATCATCCTGACTGTCTATCCATTCTGCTAAGCTATCAATGTCCTGTTTCAGTCAATTACTATCATCATGACTGTCTATCCATTCTGCTAAGCTATCAATGTCCTGTTTCAGTCAATTACTATCATCCTGACTGTCTATCCATTCTGCTAATCTATCCATGTCCTGTTTCAGTCAATTACTATCATCCTGACTGTCTATCCATTCTGCTAAGCTATCAATGTCCTGTTTCAGTCAATTACTATCATCCTGACTGTCTATCCATTCTGCTAATCTATCCATGTCCTGTTTCAGTCAATTACTATCATCCTGACTGTCTGTCCATTCTGCTAAACTATCCATGTCCTGTTTCAGTCAATTACTATCATCCTGACTGTCTATCCATTCTGCTAAGCTATCAATGTCCTGTTTCAGTCAATTACTATCATCCTGACTTTCTATCCATGCTGCTAAGCTATCAATGTCCTGTTTCAGTCAATTACTATCATCCTGACTGTCTATCCATTCTGCTAATCTATCCATGTCCTGTTTCAGTCAATTACTATCATCCTGATCCTCTGTCCATTTTGCTAAACTATCCATGTCCTATTTCAGTCAATTACTATCATCCTGACTGTCTATCCATTCTGCTAATCTATCCATGTCCTGTTTCAGTCAATTACTATCATCCTGATCCTCTGTCCATTTTGCTAAACTATCCATGTCCCATTTCAGTCAATTACTATCATCCTGACTGTCTATCCATTCTGCTAAGCTATCCATGTCCTGTTTCAGTCAATTATTATCATCCTGACTGTCTGTCCATTCTGCTAAACTATCAATGTCCTGTTTCAGTCAATTACTATCATCCTGACTGTCTATCCATTCTGCTAACTATCCATGTCCTGTTTCAGTCAATTACTATCATCCTGACTGTCTGTCCATTCTGCTAAACTATCAATGTCCTGTTTCAGTCAATTACTATCATCCTGACTGTCTGTCCATTCTGCTAAACTATCCATGTCCAGTTTCAGTCAATTACTATCATCCTGACTGTCTGTCCATTCTGCTAAACTATCCATGTCCTGTTTCAGTCAATTACTATCATCCTGACTGTCTATCCATTCTGCTAACTATCCATGTCCTGTTTCAGTCAATTACTATCATCCTGACTGTCTGTCCATTCTGCTAAACTATCCATGTCCAGTTTCAGTCAATTACTATCATCCTGACTGTCTGTCCATTCTGCTAAACTATCCATGTCCTGTTTCAGTCAATTACTATCATCCTGACTGTCTATCCATTCTGCTAACTATCCATGTCCTGTTTCAGTCAATTACTATCATCCTGACTGTCTGTCCATTCTGCTAAACTATCCATGTCCTGTTTCAGTCAATTACTAACATCCTGACTGTCTGTCCATTCTGCTAAACTATCAATGTCCTGTTTCAGTCAATTACTATCATCCTCACTGTCTGTCCATTCTGCTAAACTATCAATGTCCTGTTTCAGTCAATTACTATCATCCTGACTGTCTGTCCATTCTGCTAAACTATCAATGTCCTGTTTCAGTCATTTACTATCACCCTGACTGTCTATCCATTCTGCTAAACTATCAATGTCCTGTTTCTGTCAATTACTATCATCCTGACTGTCTATCCATTCTGCTAAACTAACAATGTCCTGTTTCAGTCAATTACTATCATCCTGACTGTCTGTCCATTCTGCTAAACTATCAATGTCCTGTTTCAGTCAATTGCGATCATCCAGACTGTCTATCCATTCTGCTAAACTATCAATGTCCTGTTTCAGTCAATTACTATCATCCTGACTGTCTATCCATTCTGCTAAACTATCAATGTCCTGTTTCAGTCAATTACTATCATCCTGACTGTCTGTCCATTCTGCTAAACTATCAATGTCCTGTTTCAGTCAATTACTATCATCCTGACTGTCTGTCCATTCTGCTAAACTATCAATGTCCTGTTTCAGTCAATTACTATCATCCTGACTGTCTGTCCATTCTGCTAAACTATCAATGTCCTGTTTCAGTCAATTACTATCATCCTGACTGTCTGTCCATTCTGCTAAACTATCAATGTCCTGTTTCAGTCAATTACTATCATCCTGAATGTCTGTCCATTCTGCTAAACTATCCATGTCCAGTTTCAGTCAATTACTATCATCCTGATGTCTATCCATTCTGCTAAACTATCAATGTCCTTTTTCAGTCAATTACTATCATCCTGACTGTCTGTCCATTCTGCTAAACTATCAATGTCCTGTTTCAGTCAATTACTATCATCCTGACTGTCTGTCCATTCTGCTAAACTATCAATGTCCTGTTTCAGTCAATTACTATCATCCTGATGTCTATCCATTCTGCTTAACTATCAATGTCCTGTTTCAGTCAATTACTATCATCCTGACTGTCTATCCATTCTGCTAAACTATCCATGTCCTGTTTCAGTCAATTACTATCATCCTGACTGTCTGTCCATTCTGCTAAACTATCAATGTCCTGTTTCAGTCAATTACTATCATCCTGACTGTCTATCCATTCTGCTAAACTATCCATGTCCTGTTTCAGTCAATTACTATCATCCAGACTGTCTGTCCATTCTGCTAAACTATCCATGTCCTGCTTCAGTCAATTACTATCATCCTGACTGTCTGTCCATTCTGCTAAACTATCAATGTCCTGTTTCAGTCAATTACTATCATCCTGACTGTCTGTCCATTCTGCTAAACTATCCATGTCCTGTTTTAGTCAATTACTATCGTCCTGACTGTCTGTCCATTCTGCTAAACTATCAATGTCCTGTTTCAGTCAATTACTATCATCCTGACTGTCTGTCCATTCTGCTAAATTATCAATGTCCTGTTTCAGTCAATTACTATCATCCTGACTGTCTGTCCATTCTGCTAAACTATCAATGTCCTGTTTCAGTCAATTACTATCATCGTGACTCTCTGTCCATTCTGCTAAACTATCCATGTCCTGTTTCAGTCAATTACTATCATCCTAACTCTCTGTCCATTCTGCTAAACTATCCATGTCCTGTTTCAGTCAATTACTATCATCCTAACTCTCTGTCCATTCTGCTAAACTATCAATGTCCTGTTTCAGTCAATTACTATCATCCTGACTGTCTATCCATTCTGCTAAACTATCCATGTCCTGTTTCAGTCAATTACTATCATCCAGACTGTCTGTCCATTCTGCTAAACTATCCATGTCCTGCTTCAGTCAATTACTGTCATCCTGACTCTCTGTCCATTCTGCTAAACTAGCCATGTCCTGTTTCAGTCAATTACTATCATCCTAACTCTCTGTCCATTCTGCTAAACTATCCATGTCCTGTTTCAGTCAATTACTATCATCCTGACTGTCTGTCCATTCTGCTAAACTATCCATGTCCTGTTTCAGTCAATTACTATCATCCTGACTGTCTGTCCATTCTGCTAAACTATCAATGTCCTGTTTCAGTCAATTACTATCATCCTGACTGTCTATCTATTCTGCTAAACTATCCATGTCCTGTTTCAGTCAATTACTATCATCCTGACTGTCTGTCCATTCTGCTAAACTATCCATGTCCTGCTTCAGTCAATTACTATCATCCTGACTCTCTGTCCATTCTGCTAAACTATCCATGTCCTGTTTCAGTCAATTACTATCATCCTAACTCTCTGTCCATTCTGCTAAACTATCCATGTCCTGTTTCAGTCAATTACTATCATCCTGACTGTCTGTCCATTCTGCTAAACTATCAATGTCCTGTTTCAGTCAATTACTATCATCCTGACTGTCTATCCATTCTGCTAAACTATCCATGTCCTGTTTCAGTCAATTACTATCATCCAGACTGTCTGTCCATTCTGCTAAACTATCCATGTCCTGCTTCAGTCAATTACTGTCATCCTGACTCTCTGTCCATTCTGCTAAACTATCCATGTCCTGTTTCAGTCAATTACTATCATCCTAACTCTCTGTCCATTCTGCTAAAGTATCCATGTCCTGTTTCAGTCAATTACTATCATCCAGACTGTCTGTCCATTTTGCTAAACTATCCATGTCTTGCTTCAGTCAATTACTGTCATCCTGACTCTCTGTCCATTCTGCTAAACTATCCATGTCCTGTTTCAGTCAATTACTATCATCCTAACTCTCTGTCCATTCTGCTAAACTATCCATGTCCTGTTTCAGTCAATTACTATCATCCTAACTCTCTGTCCATTCTGCTAACCTATCCATGTCCTGTTTCAGTCAATTACTATCATCCTGACTGTCTGTCCATTCTGCTAAACTATCAATATCCTGTTTCAGTCAATTACTATCATCCTGACTGTCTGTCCATTCTGCTAAACTATCCATGTCCTGTTTCAGTCAATTACTATCATCCTGATTGTCTGTCCATTCTGCTAATCTATCCATGTCCTGTTTCAGTCAATTACTATCATCCTGACTGTCTGTCCATTCTGCTAAACTATCAATCTCCTGTTTCAGTCAATAACTATCATCCTGACTGTCTGTCCATTCTGCTAAACTATCCATGTCCTGTTTTAGTCAATTACTATCATCCTGACTCTCTGTCCATTCTGCGAAACTATCAATGTCCTATTTCAGTCAATTACTATCATCCTGACTGTCTGTCCATTCTGCTAAATTATCAATGTCCTGTTTCAGTCAATTACTATCATCCTGACTGTCTGTCCATTCTGCTAAACTATCAATGTCCTGTTTCAGTCAATTACTATCATCCTGAATCTCTGTCCATTCTGCTAAACTATCCATGTCCTGTTTCAGTCAATTACTATCATCCTAACTCTCTGTCCATTCTGCTAAACTATCCATGTCCTGTTTCAGTCAATTACTATCATCCTAACTCTCTGTCCATTCTGCTAAACTATCAATGTCCTGTTTCAGTCAATTACTATCATCCTGACTGTCTATCCATTCTGCTAAACTATCCATGTCCTGTTTCAGTCAATTACTATCATCCAGACTGTCTGTCCATTCTGCTAAACTATCCATGTCCTGCTTCAGTCAATTACTGTCATCCTGACTCTCTGTCCATTCTGCTAAACTATCCATGTCCTGTTTCAGTCAATTACTATCATCCTAACTCTCTGTCCATTCTGCTAAACTATCCATGTCCTGTTTCAGTCAATTACTATCATCCTGACTGTCTGTCCATTCTGCTAAACTATCCATGTCCTGTTTCTGTCAATTACTATCATCCTGACTGTCTGTCCATTCTGCTAAACTATCAATGTCCTGTTTCAGTCAATTACTATCATCCTGACTGTCTATCCATTCTGCTAAACTATCCATGTCCTGTTTCATTCAATCACTATCATCCAGACTGTCTGTCCATTCTGCTAAACTATCCATGTCCTGCTTCAGTCAATTACTGTCATCCTGACTCTCTGTCCATTCTGCTAAACTATCCATGTCCTGTTTCAGTCAATTACTATCATCCTGACTGTCTGTCCATTCTGCTAAACTATCCATGTCCTGCTTCAGTCAATTACTGTCATCCTGACTCTCTGTCCATTCTGCTAAACTATCCATGTCCTGTTTCAGTTAATTACTATCATCCTAACTCTCTGTCCATTCTGCTAAACTATCCATGTCCTGTTTCAGTCAATTACTATCATCCTGACTGTCTGTCCATTCTGCTAAACTATCAATGTCCTGTTTCAGTCAATTACTATCATCCTGACTGTCTATCCATTCTGCTAAACTATCCATGTCCTCCTTCAGTCAATTACTATCATCCAGACTGTCTGTCCATTCTGCTAAACTATCCATGTCCTGCTTCAGTCAATTACTGCCATCCTGACTCTCTGTCCATTCTGCTAAACTATCCATGTCCTGTTTCAGTCAATTACTATCATCCTAACTCTCTGTCCATTCTGCTAAACTATCCATGTCCTGTTTCAGTCAATTACTATCATCCAGACTGTCTGTCCATTCTGCTAAACTATCCATGTCCTGCTTCAGTCAATTACTGTCATCCTGACTCTCTGTCCATTCTGCTAAACTATCCATGTCCTGTTTCAGTCAATTACTATCATCCTAACTCTCTGTCCATTCTGCTAAACTATCCATGTCCTGTTTCAGTCAATTACTATCATCCTAACTCTCTGTCCATTCTGCTAACCTATCCATGTCCTGTTTCAGTCAATTACTATCATCCTGACTGTCTATCCATTCTGCTAATCTATCCATGTCCTGTTTCAGTCAATTACTATCATCCTGACTGTCTGTCCATTCTGCTAAACTATCCATGTCCTGTTTCAGTCAATTACTATCATCCTGACTGTCTAACCATTCTGCTAAGCTATCAATGTCCTGTTTCAGTCAATTACTATCATCCTGACTTTCTATCCATGCTGCTAAGCTATCAATGTCCTGTTTCAGTCAATTACTATCATCCTGACTGTCTATCCATTCTGCTAATCTATCCATGTCCTGTTTCAGTCAATTACTATCATCCTGATCCTCTGTCCATTTTGCTAAACTATCCATGTCCTATTTCAGTCAATTACTATCATCCTGACTGTCTATCCATTCTGCTAATCTATCCATGTCCTGTTTCAGTCAATTACTATCATCCTGATCCTCTGTCCATTTTGCTAAACTATCCATGTCCCATTTCAGTCAATTACTATCATCCTGACTGTCTATCCATTCTGCTAAGCTATCCATGTCCTGTTTCAGTCAATTACTATCATCCTGACTGTCTGTCCATTCTGCTAAACTATCAATGTCCTGTTTCAGTCAATTACTATCATCCTGACTGTCTATCCATTCTGCTAACTATCCATGTCCTGTTTCAGTCAATTACTATCATCCTGACTGTCTGTCCATTCTGCTAAACTATCAATGTCCTGTTTCAGTCAATTACTATCATCCTGACTGTCTGTCCATTCTGCTAAACTATCCATGTCCAGTTTCAGTCAATTACTATCATCCTGACTGTCTGTCCATTCTGCTAAACTATCCATGTCCTGTTTCAGTCAATTACTATCATCCTGACTGTCTATCCATTCTGCTAACTATCCATGTCCTGTTTCAGTCAATTACTATCATCCTGACTGTCTGTCCATTCTGCTAAACTATCCATGTCCAGTTTCAGTCAATTACTATCATCCTGACTGTCTGTCCATTCTGCTAAACTATCCATGTCCTGTTTCAGTCAATTACTATCATCCTGACTGTCTATCCATTCTGCTAACTATCCATGTCCTGTTTCAGTCAATTACTATCATCCTGACTGTCTGTCCATTCTGCTAAACTATCCATGTCCTGTTTCAGTCAATTACTATCATCCTGACTGTCTGTCCATTCTGCTAAACTATCAATGTCCTGTTTCAGTCAATTACTATCATCCTCACTGTCTGTCCATTCGGCTAAACTATCAATGTCCTGTTTCAGTCAATTACTATCATCCTGACTGTCTGTCCATTCTGCTAAACTATCAATGTCCTGTTTCAGTCATTTACTATCACCCTGACTGTCTATCCATTCTGCTAAACTATCAATGTCCTGTTTCTGTCAATTACTATCATCCTGACTGTCTATCCATTCTGCTAAACTAACAATGTCCTGTTTCAGTCAATTACTATCATCCTGACTGTCTGTCCATTCTGCTAAACTATCAATGTCCTGTTTCAGTCAATTGCGATCATCCAGACTGTCTATCCATTCTGCTAAACTATCAATGTCCTGTTTCAGTCAATTACTATCATCCTGACTGTCTATCCATTCTGCTAAACTATCAATGTCCTGTTTCAGTCAATTACTATCATCCTGACTGTCTGTCCATTCTGCTAAACTATCAATGTCCTGTTTCAGTCAATTACTATCATCCTGACTGTCTGTCCATTCTGCTAAACTATCAATGTCCTGTTTCAGTCAATTACTATCATCCTGACTGTCTGTCCATTCTGCTAAACTATCAATGTCCTGTTTCAGTCAATTACTATCATCCTGACTGTCTGTCCATTCTGCTAAACTATCAATGTCCTGTTTCAGTCAATTACTATCATCCTGAATGTCTGTCCATTCTGCTAAACTATCCATGTCCAGTTTCAGTCAATTACTATCATCCTGATGTCTATCCATTCTGCTAAACTATCAATGTCCTTTTTCAGTCAATTACTATCATCCTGACTGTCTGTCCATTCTGCTAAACTATCAATGTCCTGTTTCAGTCAATTACTATCATCCTGACTGTCTGTCCATTCTGCTAAACTATCAATGTCCTGTTTCAGTCAATTACTATCATCCTGATGTCTATCCATTCTGCTTAACTATCAATGTCCTGTTTCAGTCAATTACTATCATCCTGACTGTCTATCCATTCTGCTAAACTATCCATGTCCTGTTTCAGTCAATTACTATCATCCTGACTGTCTGTCCATTCTGCTAAACTATCAATGTCCTGTTTCAGTCAATTACTATCATCCTGACTGTCTATCCATTCTGCTAAACTATCCATGTCCTGTTTCAGTCAATTACTATCATCCAGACTGTCTGTCCATTCTGCTAAACTATCCATGTCCTGCTTCAGTCAATTACTATCATCCTGACTGTCTGTCCATTCTGCTAAACTATCAATGTCCTGTTTCAGTCAATTACTATCATCCTGACTGTCTGTCCATTCTGCTAAACTATCCATGTCCTGTTTTAGTCAATTACTATCGTCCTGACTGTCTGTCCATTCTGCTAAACTATCAATGTCCTGTTTCAGTCAATTACTATCATCCTGACTGTCTGTCCATTCTGCTAAATTATCAATGTCCTGTTTCAGTCAATTACTATCATCCTGACTGTCTGTCCATTCTGCTAAACTATCAATGTCCTGTTTCAGTCAATTACTATCATCGTGACTCTCTGTCCATTCTGCTAAACTATCCATGTCCTGTTTCAGTCAATTACTATCATCCTAACTCTCTGTCCATTCTGCTAAACTATCCATGTCCTGTTTCAGTCAATTACTATCATCCTAACTCTCTGTCCATTCTGCTAAACTATCAATGTCCTGTTTCAGTCAATTACTATCATCCTGACTGTCTATCCATTCTGCTAAACTATCCATGTCCTGTTTCAGTCAATTACTATCATCCAGACTGTCTGTCCATTCTGCTAAACTATCCATGTCCTGCTTCAGTCAATTACTGTCATCCTGACTCTCTGTCCATTCTGCTAAACTAGCCATGTCCTGTTTCAGTCAATTACTATCATCCTAACTCTCTGTCCATTCTGCTAAACTATCCATGTCCTGTTTCAGTCAATTACTATCATCCTGACTGTCTGTCCATTCTGCTAAACTATCCATGTCCTGTTTCAGTCAATTACTATCATCCTGACTGTCTGTCCATTCTGCTAAACTATCAATGTCCTGTTTCAGTCAATTACTATCATCCTGACTGTCTATCTATTCTGCTAAACTATCCATGTCCTGTTTCAGTCAATTACTATCATCCTGACTGTCTGTCCATTCTGCTAAACTATCCATGTCCTGCTTCAGTCAATTACTGTCATCCTGACTCTCTGTCCATTCTGCTAAACTATCCATGTCCTGTTTCAGTCAATTACTATCATCCTAACTCTCTGTCCATTCTGCTAAACTATCCATGTCCTGTTTCAGTCAATTATTATCATCCTGACTGTCTGTCCATTCTGCTAAACTATCAATGTCCTGTTTCAGTCAATTACTATCATCCTGACTGTCTATCCATTCTGCTAAACTATCCATGTCCTGTTTCAGTCAATTACTATCATCCAGACTGTCTGTCCATTCTGCTAAACTATCCATGTCCTGCTTCAGTCAATTACTGTCATCCTGACTCTCTGTCCATTCTGCTAAACTATCCATGTCCTGTTTCAGTCAATTACTATCATCCTAACTCTCTGTCCATTCTGCTAAAGTATCCATGTCCTGTTTCAGTCAATTACTATCATCCAGACTGTCTGTCCATTTTGCTAAACTATCCATGTCTCGCTTCAGTCAATTACTGTCATCCTGACTCTCTGTCCATTCTGCTAAACTATCCATGTCCTGTTTCAGTCAATTACTATCATCCTAACTCTCTGTCCATTCTGCTAAACTATCCATGTCCTGTTTCAGTCAATTACTATCATCCTAACTCTCTGTCCATTCTGCTAACCTATCCATGTCCTGTTTCAGTCAATTACTATCATCCTGACTGTCTGTCCATTCTGCTAAACTATCAATATCCTGTTTCAGTCAATTACTATCATCCTGACTGTCTGTCCATTCTGCTAAAATATCCATGTCCTGTTTCAGTCAATTACTATCATCCTGATTGTCTGTCCATTCTGCTAATCTATCCATGTCCTGTTTCAGTCAATTACTATCATCCTGACTGTCTGTCCATTCTGCTAAACTATCAATCTCCTGTTTCAGTCAATAACTATCATCCTGACTGTCTGTCCATTCTGCTAAACTATCCATGTCCTGTTTTAGTCAATTACTATCATCCTGACTCTCTGTCCATTCTGCGAAACTATCAATGTCCTATTTCAGTCAATTACTATCATCCTGACTGTCTGTCCATTCTGCTAAATTATCAATGTCCTGTTTCAGTCAATTACTATCATCCTGACTGTCTGTCCATTCTGCTAAACTATCAATGTCCTGTTTCAGTCAATTACTATCATCCTGAATCTCTGTCCATTCTGCTAAACTATCCATGTCCTGTTTCAGTCAATTACTATCATCCTAACTCTCTGTCCATTCTGCTAAACTATCCATGTCCTGTTTCAGTCAATTACTATCATCCTAACTCTCTGTCCATTCTGCTAAACTATCAATGTCCTGTTTCAGTCAATTACTATCATCCTGACTGTCTATCCATTCTGCTAAACTATCCATGTCCTGTTTCAGTCAATTACTATCATCCAGACTGTCTGTCCATTCTGCTAAACTATCCATGTCCTGCTTCAGTCAATTACTGTCATCCTGACTCTCTGTCCATTCTGCTAAACTATCCATGTCCTGTTTCAGTCAATTACTATCATCCTAACTCTCTGTCCATTCTGCTAAACTATCCATGTCCTGTTTCAGTCAATTACTATCATCCTGACTGTCTGTCCATTCTGCTAAACTATCCATGTCCTGTTTCAGTCAATTACTATCATCCTGACTGTCTGTCCATTCTGCTAAACTATCAATGTCCTGTTTCAGTCAATTACTATCATCCTGACAGTCTATCCATTCTGCTAAACTATCCATGTCCTGTTTCAGTCAATCACTATCATCCAGACTGTCTGTCCATTCTGCTAAACTATCCATGTCCTGCTTCAGTCAATTACTGTCATCCTGACTCTCTGTCCATTCTGCTAAACTATCCATGTCCTGTTTCAGTCAATTACTATCATCCTGACTGTCTGTCCATTCTGCTAAACTATCCATGTCCTGCTTCAGTCAATTACTGTCATCCTGACTCTCTGTCCATTCTGCTAAACTATCCATGTCCTGTTTCAGTTAATTACTATCATCCTAACTCTCTGTCCATTCTGCTAAACTATCCATGTCCTGTTTCAGTCAATTACTGTCATCCTGACTGTCTGTCCATTCTGCTAAACTATCAATGTCCTGTTTCAGTCAATTACTATCATCCTGACTGTCTATCCATTCTGCTAAACTATCCATGTCCTCTTTCAGTCAATTACTATCATCCAGACTGTCTGTCCATTCTGCTAAACTATCCATGTCCTGCTTCAGTCAATTACTGCCATCCTGACTCTCTGTCCATTCTGCTAAACTATCCATGTCCTGTTTCAGTCAATTACTATCATCCTAACTCTCTGTCCATTCTGCTAAACTATCCATGTCCTGTTTCAGTCAATTACTATCATCCAGACTGTCTGTCCATTCTGCTAAACTATCCATGTCCTGCTTCAGTCAATTACTGTCATCCTGACTCTCTGTCCATTCTGCTAAACTATCCATGTCCTGTTTCAGTCAATTACTATCATCCTAACTCTCTGTCCATTCTGCTAAACTATCCATGTCCTGTTTCAGTCAATTACTATCATCCTAACTCTCTGTCCATTCTGCTAACCTATCCATGTCCTGTTTCAGTCAATTACTATCATCCTGACTGTCTGTCCATTCTGCTAAACTATCAATATCCTGTTTCAGTCAATTACTATCATCCTGACTGTCGGTCCATTCTGCTAAACTATCCATGTCCTGTTTCAGTCAATTACTATCATCCTGATTGTCTGTCCATTCTGCTAATCTATCCAAGTCCTGTTTCAGTCAATTACTATCATCCTGACTGTCTGTCCATTCTGCTAAACAATCAATCTCCTGTTTCAGTCAATAACTATCATCCTGACTGTCTGTCCATTCTGCTAAACTATCCATGTCCTGTTTTAGTCAATTACTATCATCCTGACTCTCTGTCCATTCTGCGAAACTATCAATTTCCTATATCAGTCAATTACTATCATCCTGACTGTCTGTCTTTTCTGCTAAACTATCCATGTCCAGTTTCAGTCAATAATTATCATCCTGACTGTCTGTCCATTCTGCTAAACTATCAATGTCCTGTTTCAGTCAATTACTATCATCCTGACTGTCTGTCCATTCTGCGAAACTATCAATGTCCTATTTCAGTCAATTAGTATCATCCTGACTGTCTGTCTTTTCTGCTAAACTATCCATGTCCAGTTTCAGTCAATAACTATCATCCTGACTGTCTGTCCATTCTGCGAAACTGTCAATGTCCTATTTCAGTCAATTACTATCATCCTGACTGTCTGTCTTTTCTGCTAAACTATCCATGTCCAGTTTCAGTCAATAACTATCATCCTGACTGTCTGTCCATTCTGCTAAACTATCAATGTCCTGTTTCAGTCAATTACTATCATCCTGACTGTCTGTCCATTCTGCTAAACTATCCATGTCCTGTTTCAGTCAATTACTATCATCCAGACTGTCTGTCCATTCTGCTAAACTATCAATGTCCTGTTTCAGTCAATTACTATCATCCTGACTGTCTGTCCATTCTGCTAAACTATCCATGTCCTGTTTCAGTCAATTACTATCATCCAGACTGTCTGTCCATTCTGCTAAACTATCAATGTCCAGTTTCAGTCAATAACTATCATCCTGACTGTCTGTCCATTCTGCTAAACTATCAATGTCCTGTTTCAGTCAATTACTATCATCCTGACTGTCTGTCCATTCTGCTAAACTATCCATGTCCTGTTTCAGTCAATAACTATCATCCTGACTGTCTGTCCATTCTGCTAAACTATCCATGTCCTGTTTCAGTCAATTACTATCATCCTGATGTCTATCCATTCTGCTAAACTATCCATGTCCTGTTTCAGTCAATTACTGTCATCCTGACTCTCTGTCCATTCTGCTAAACTATCCATGTCCAGTTTCAGTCAATTACTATCATCCTAACTCTCTGTCCATTCTGCTAAACTATCCATGTCCTGTTTCAGTCAATTACTATCATCCTGACTGTCTGTCCATTCTGCTAAACTATCAATGTCCTGTTTCAGTCAATTACCATCATCCTGACTGTCTGTCCATTCTGCTAAACTATCCATGTCCTGTTTCAGTCAATTACTATCATCCTGACTGTCTATCCATTCTGCTAAACTATCCATGTCCTGTTTCAGTCAATTACTATCATCCTGACTGTCTGTCCATTCTGATAAACTATCAAAGTCCTGTTTCAGTCAATTACTATCATCCTGACTGTCTGTCCATTCTGCGAAACTATCAATGTCCTATTTCAGTCAATTACTATCATCCTGACTGTCTGTCTTTTCTGCTAAACTATCCATGTCCAGTTTCAGTCAATAACTATCATCCTGACTGTCTGTCCATTCTGCTAAACTATCCATGTCCTGTTTTCGTCAATTACTATCATCCTGACTGTCTGTCCATTCTGCTAAACTATCCATGTCCTGTTTCAGTCAATTACTATCATCCTGACTGTCTGTCAATTCTGCTAAACTATCCATGTCCTGTTTCAGTCAATTACTATCATCCTGACTGTCTGTCCATTCTGCTAAACTATCCATGTCCTGTTTCAGTCAATTACTATCATCCTGATCCTCTGTCCATACTGCTAACCAATCAATGTCCTGTTTAAGTCATTTACTATCACCCTGACTGTCTGTCCATTCTGCTAATTTATCAATGTCCAGTTTCAGTCAATTTATATCATTCTGACTGTCTGTCCATACTGCTAAACTATCAATGTAGTGTTTCAGTCAATTACTATCATCCTGACTGTCTGTCCATTCTGCTAAACTATCAATGTCCTGTTTCAGTCAATTACTATCATCCTGACTGTCTGTCCATTCTGCTAAACTATCCATGTCCTGTTTCAGTCAATTACTATCATCCTGACTGTCTGTCCATTCTGCTAAACTATCAAAGTCCTGTTTCAGTCAATTACTATCATCCTGATGACTATCCATTCTGCTAAACTATCAATGTCCTGTTTCAGTCAATTACTATCATCCTGACTGTCTGTCCATTCTGCTATACTATCCATGTCCAGTTTCAGTCAATTACTATCATCCTGACTGTCTGTCCATTCTGCTAAACTATCCACGTCCTGTTTCAGTCAATTACTATCATCCTGACTCTCTGTCCTTTCTGCTAATCTATCCATGTCCTGTTTCAGTCAATTACTATCATCCTGACTGTCTGTCCATTCTGCTAATCTATCCATGTCCTGTTTCAGTCAATTACTATCATCCAGACTGTCTGTCCATTCTGCTAAACTATCAATGTCCTGTTTCAGTCAATTACTATCATCCTGACTCTCTGTCCCTTCTGCTAATCTATCCATGTCCTGTTTCAGTCAATTTCTATCATCCAGACTGTCTGTCCATTCTGCTAAACTATCAATGTCCTGTTTCAGTCAATTACTATCATCCTGACTGTCTGTCCATTCTGCTAAACTATCAATGTCCTGTTTCAGTCAATTACTATCATCCTGACTGTCTGTCCATTCTGCTAAACTATCAATGTCCTGTTTCAGTCAATTACTATCATCCTGACTGTCTGTCCATTCTGCTGAACTATCAATGTCCTGTTTCAGTCAATTACTATCATCCTGACTGTCTGTCCATTCTGCTAAACTATCAATGTCCTGTTTCAGTCAATTACTATCATCCTGATCCTCTGTCCATACTGCTAACCTATCAATGTCCTGTTTCAGTCATTTACTATCACCCTGACTGTCTGTCCATTCTGCTAATTTATCAATGTCCTGTTTCAGTCAATTACTATCATCCTGACTGTCTGTCCATTCTGCTAATTTATCAATGTCCTGTTTCAGTCAATTACTACCATCCTGACTGTCTGTCCATTCTGCTAAACTATCCATCTCCTGTTTCAGTCAATTACTATCATCCTGATGTCTATCCATTCTGCTAAACTATCCATGTCCTGTTTCAGTCAATTACTATCATCCTGACAGTCTGTCCATTCTGCGAAACTATCAATGTCCTATTTCAGTCAATTACTATCATCCTGACTGTCTGTCTTTTCTGCTAAACTATCCATGTCCAGTTTCAGTCAATAACTATCATCCTGACTGTCTGTCCATTCTGCTAAACTATCCATGTCCTGTTTTAGTCAATTACTATCATCCTGACTGTCTGTCCATTCTGCTAAACTATCCATGTCCTGTTTCAGTCAATTACTATCATCCTGACTGTCTGTCCATTCTGCTAAACTATCCATGTCCTGTTTCAGTCAATTACTATCATCCTGACTGTCTGTCCATTCTGCTAAACTATCCATGTCCTGTTTCAGTCAATTACTATCATCCTGATCCTCTGTCCATACTGCTAACCAATCAATGTCCTGTTTCAGTCATTTACTATCACCCTGACTGTCTGTCCATTCTGCTAATTTATCAATGTCCAGTTTCAGTCAATTTATATCATCCTGACTGTCTGTCCATACTGCTAAACTATCAATGTAGTGTTTCAGTCAATTACTATCATCCTGACTGTCTGTCCATTCTGCTAAACTATCAATGTCCTGTTTCAGTCAATTACTATCATCCTGACTGTCTGTCCATTCTGCTAAACTATCCATGTCCTGTTTCAGTCAATTACTATCATCCTGACTGTCTGTCCATTCTGCTAAACTATCAAAGTCCTGTTTCAGTCAATTACTATCATCCTGATGACTATCCATTCTACTAAACTATCAATGTCCTGTTTCAGTCAATTACTATCATCCTGACTGTCTGTCCATTCTGCTATTCTATCCATGTCCAGTTTCAGTCAATTACTATCATCCTGACTGTCTGTCCATTCTGCTAAACTATCCACGTCCTGTTTCAGTCAATTACTATCATCCTGACTGTCTGTCCATTCTGATAATCTATCCATGTCCTGTTTCAGTCAATTACTATCATCCTGACTGTCTGTCCATTCTGCTAATCTATCCATGTCCTGTTTCAGTCAATTACTCTCATCCAGACTGTCTGTCCATTCTGCTAAACTATCAATGTCCTGTTTCAGTCAATTACTATCATCCTGACTCTCTGTCCCTTCTGCTAATCTATCCATGTCCTGTTTCAGTCAATTACTATCATCCAGACTGTCTGTCCATTCTGCTAAACTATCAATGTCCTGTTTCAGTCAATTACTATCATCCTGACTGTCTGTCCATTCTGCTAAACTATCAATGTCCTGTTTCAGTCAATTACTATCATCCTGACTGTCTGTCCATTCTGCTAAACTATCAATGTCCTGTTTCAGTCAATTACTATCATCCTGACTGTCTGTCCATTCTGCTAAACTATCCATGTCCAGTTTCAGTCAATTACTATCATCCTGATGTCTATCCATTCTGCTAAACTATCAATGTCCTGTTTCAGTCAATTACTATCATCCTGACTGTCTGTACATTCTGCTAAACTATCAATGTCCTGTTTCAGTCAATTACTATCATCCTGACTGTCTGTCCATACTGCTAACCTATCAATGTCCTGTTTCAGTTATTTACTATCACCCTGACTGTCTGTCCATTCTGCTAATTTATCAATGTCCTGTTTCAGTCAATTACTATCATCCTGACTGTCTGTCCATTCTGCTAAACTATCCATCTCCTGTTTCAGTCAATTACTATCATCCTGACTCTCTGTCCATTCTGCTAAACTATCCATGTCCAGTTTCAGTCAATTACTATCATCCTGATGTCTATCCATTCTGCTAAACTATCAATGTCCTGTTTCAGTCAATTACTATCATCCTGACTGTCTATCCATTCTGCTAAACTATCAATGTCCTGTTTCAGTCAATTACTATCATCCTGACTGTCTGTCCATTCTGCTAAACTATCAATGTCCTGTTTCAGTCAATTACTATCATCCTGACTGTCTGTCCATTCTGCTAAACTATCCATGTCCTGTTTCAGTCAATTACTATCATCCTGACTGTCTGTCCATTCTGCTAAACTATCCATGTCCTGTTTCAGTCAATTACTATCATCCTGACTGTCTGTCCATTCTGCTAAACTGTCAATGTCCTGTTTCAGTCAATTACTATCATCCTGACAGTCTGTCCATTCTGCTAAACTATCCATGTCCTGTTTCAGTCAATTACTATCATCCTGAATGTCTGTCCATTCTGCTAAACTATCAATGTCCTGTTTCAGTCAATTACAATCATCCTGACTGTCTGTCCATTCTGCTAAACTATCAATGTCCTGTTTCAGTCAATTACTATCATCCTGACTGTCTGTCCATTCTGCTAAACTATCCATGTCCTGTTTCAGTCAATTACTATCATCCTGACGTCTGTCCATTCTGCTAAACTATCAATGTCCTATTTCAGTCAATTACTATCATCCTGACTGTCTGTCCATTCTGCTAAACTATCAATGTCCTATTTCAGTCAATTACTATCATCCTGACTGTCTGTCCATTCTGCTAAACTATCAATGTCCTGTTTCAGTCAATTACTATCATCCTGACTGTCTGTCCATTCTGCTAAACTATCCATGTCCTGTTTCAGTCAATTACCATCATCCTGACTGTCTGTCCATTCTGCTAAACTATCAATGTCCTGTTTCAGTCAATTACTATCATCCTGACTGTCTGTCCATTCTGCTAAACTATCCATGTCCTGTTTCAGTCAATTACTATCATCCTGACTGTCTGTCCATTCTGCTAAACTATCCATGTCCAGTTTCAGTCAATTACTATCATCCTGATGTCTATCCATTCTGCTAAACTATCAATGTCCTGTTTCAGTCAATTACTATCATCCTGATGTCTATCCATTCTGCTAAACTATCCATGTCCAGTTTCAGTCAATTACTATCATCCTGATGTCTATCCATTCTGCTAAACTATCAATGTCCTGTTTCAGTCAATTACTATCATCCTGATGTCTGTCCATTCTGCTAAACTATCCATGTCCTGTTCCAGTCAATTACTATCATCCTGACTGTCTATCCATTCTGCTAAACTATCCATGTCCAGTTTCAGTCAATTACTATCATCCTGACTGTCTATCCATTCTGCTAAACTATCCATGTCCTGTTTCAGTCAATTACTATCATCCTGACTGTCTGTCCATTCTGCTAAACTATCCATGTCCAGTTTCAGTCAATTACTATCATCCTGACTGTCTGTCCATTCTGCTAAACTATCAATGTCCTGTTTCAGTCAATTACTATCATCCTGACTGTCTGTCCATTCTGCTAAACTATCCATGTCCAGTTTCAGTCAATTACTATCATCCTGACTGTCTGTCCATTCTGCTAAACTATCCATGTCCTGTTTCAGTCAATTACTATCATCCTGACTGTCTGTCCATTCTGCTAAACTATCCATGTCCAGTTTCAGTCAATTACTATCATCCTGACTGTCTATCCATTCTGCTAAACTATCCATGTCCAGTTTCAGTCAATTACTATCATCCTGACTGTCTATCCATTCTGCTAAACTATCCATGTCCTGTTTCAGTCAATTACTATCATCCTGACTGTCTGTCCATTCTGCTAAACTATCAATGTCCTGTTTCAGTCAATTACTATCATCCTGACTGTCTGTCCATTCTGCTAACCTATCAATGTCCTGTTTCAGTCAATTACTATCATCCTGACTGTCTGTCCATTCTGCTAAACTATCCATGTCCAGTTTCAGTCAATTACTATCATCCTGACTGTCTGTCCATTCTGCTAAACTATCAATGTCCTATTTCAGTCAATTACTATCATCCTGACTGTCTGTCCATTCTGCTAAAGTATCCATGTCCTGTTTCAGTCAATTACTATCATCCTGACTGTCTGTCCATTCTGTTAAACTATCAATGTCCTGTTTCAGTTAATTACTATCATCCTGACTGTCTGTCCATTCTGCTAAACTATCAATGTCCTATTTCAGTCAATTACTATCATCCTGACTGTCTGTCCATTCTGCTAAACTATCCACGTCCTGTTTCAGTCAATTACTATCATCCTGACTGTCTGTCCATTCTGCTAAACTATCCACGTCCTGTTTCAGTCAATTACTATCATCCTGACTGTCTGTCCATTCTGCTAAACTATCCATGTCCTGTTTCAGTCAATTACTATCATCCTGACTGTCTGTCCATTCTGCTAAACTATCCACGTCCTGTTTCAGACAATTACTATCATCCTGACTGTCTGTCCATTCTGCTAAACTATCAATGTCCTGTTTCAGTCAATTACTATCATCCTGACTGTCTGTCCATTCTGCTAAACTATCCACGTCCTGTTTCAGTCAATTACTATCATCCTGACTCTCTGTCCATTCTGCTAATCTATCCATGTCCTGTTTCAGTCAATTACTATCATCCTGATCCTCTGTCCATTTTGCTAAACTATCAATGTCCTGTTTCAGTCAATTACTATCATCCTGACTGTCTGTCCATTCTGCTAAACTATCCATGTCCTGTTTCAGTCAATTACTATCATCCTGACTGTCTGTCCATTCTGCTAAACTATCCATGTCCTGTTTCAGTCAATTACTATCATCCTGACTGTCTATCCATTCTGCTAACTATCCATGTCCTGTTTCAGTCAATTACTATCATCCTGACTGTCTGTCCATTCTGCTAAACTATCAATGTCCTGTTTCAGTCAATTACTATCATCCTGACTGTCTGTCCATTCTGCTAAACTATCAATGTCCTGTTTCAGTCAATTACTATCATCCTGACTGTCTGTCCATTCTGCTAAACTATCAATGTCCTGTTTCAGTCATTTACTATCACCCTGACTGTCTGTCCATTCTGCTAAACTATCCATGTCCTGTTTCTGTCAATTACTATCATCCTGACTGTCTATCCATTCTGCTGAACTATCAATGTCCTGTTTCTGTCAATTACTATCATCCTGACTGTCTATCCATTCTGCTGAACTATCAATGTCCTGTTTCAGTCAATTACTATCATCCTGACTGTCTGTCCATTCTGCTAAACTATCAATGTCCTGTTTCAGTCAATTGCGATCATCCTGACTGTCTATCCATTCTGCTAAACTATCAATGTCCTGTTTCAGTCAATTACTATCATCCTGACTGTCTATCCATTCTGCTAAACTATCAATGTCCTGTTTCAGTCAATTACTATCATCCTGACTGTCTGTCCATTCTGCTAAACTATCAATGTCCTATTTCAGTCAATTACTATCATCCTGACTGTCTGTCCATTCTGCTAAACTATCAATGTCCTGTTTCAGTCAATTACTATCATCCTGACTGTCTGTCCATTCTGCTAAACTATCCATGTCCTGTTTCAGTCAATTACCATCATCCTGACTGTCTGTCCATTCTGCTAAACTATCAATGTCCTGTTTCAGTCAATTACTATCATCCTGACTGTCTGTCAATTCTGCTAAACTATCCATGTCCTGTTTCAGTCAATTACTATCATCCTGACTGTCTGTCCATTCTGCTAAACTATCCATGTCCAGTTTCAGTCAATTACTATCATCCTGATGTCTATCCATTCTGCTAAACTATCCATGTCCAGTTTCAGTCAATTACTATCATCCTGACTGTCTGTCCATTCTGCTAAACTATCCATGTCCAGTTTCAGTCAATTACTATCATCCTGACTGCCTATCCATTCTGCTAAACTATCCATGTCCTGTTTCAGTCAATTACTATCATCCTGACTGTCTGTCCATTCTGATAAACTATCAAAGTCCTGTTTCAGTCAATTACTATCATCCTGACTGTCTGTCTTTTCTGCTAAACTATCCATGTCCAGTTTCAGTCAATAACTATCATCCTGACTGTCTGTCCATTCTGCTAAACTATCCATGTCCTGTTTTAGTCAATTACTATCATCCTGACTGTCTTTCCATTCTGCTAAACTATCCATGTCCTGTTTCAGTCAATTACTATCATCCTGATCCTCTGTCCATACTGCTAACCAATCAATGTCCTGTTTCAGTCATTTACTATCACCCTGACTGACTGTCCATTCTGCTAATTTATCAATGTCCAGTTTCAGTCAATTACTATCATCCTGAATGTCTGTCCATACTGCTAAACTATCAATGTCGTCTTTCAGTCAATTACTATCATCCTGACTGTCTGTCCATTCTGCTAAACTATCAATGTCCTGTTTCAGTCAATTACTATCATCCTGACTGTCTGTCCATTCTGCTAAACTATCCATGTCCAGTTTCAGTCAATTACTATCATCCTGACTGTCTGTCCATTCTGCTAAACTATCAAAGTCCTGTTTCAGTCAATTACTATCATCCTGATGACTATCCATTCTGCTAAACTATCAATGTCCTGTTTCAGTCAATTACTATCATCCTGACTGTCTGTCCATTCTGCTATACTATCCATGTCCAGTTTCAGTCAATTACTATCATCCTGACTGTCTGTCCACTCTGCTAAACTATCCACGTCCTGTTTCAGTCAATTACTATCATCCTGACTCTCTGTCCATTCTGCTAATCTATCCATGTCCTATTTCAGTCAATTACTATCATCCTGACTGTCTGTCCATTCTGCTAATCTATCCATGTCCTGTTTCAGTCAATTACTATCATCCAGACTGTCTGTCCATTCTGCTAAACTATCAATGTCCTGTTTCAGTCAGTTACTATCATCCTGACTCTCTGTCCCTTCTGCTAATCTATCCATGTCCTGTTTCAGTCAATTACTATCATCCAGACAGTCTGTCCATTCTGCTAAACTATCAATGTCCTGTTTCAGTCAATTACTATCATCCTGACTGTCTGTCCATTCTGCTAAACTATCAATGTCCTGTTTCAGTCAATTACTATCATCCTGACTGTCTGTCCATTCTGCTAAACTATCAATGTCCTGTTTCAGTCAGTTACTATCATACAGACTGTCTGTCCATTCTGCTAAACTATCAATGTCCTGTTTCAGTCAATTACTATCATCCTGATCCTCTGTCCATACTGCTAACCTATCAATGTCCTGTTTCAGTCATTTACTATCACCCTGACTGTCTGTCCATTCTGCTAATTTATCAATGTCCTGTTTCAGTCAATTACTATCATCCTGACTGTCTGTCCATTCTGCTAATTTATCAATGTCCTGTTTCAGTCAATTATTATCATCCTGACTGTCTGTCCATTCTGCTAAACTATCCATGTCCTGTTTCAGTCAATTACTATCATCCTGATGTCTATCCATTCTGCTAATCTATCCATGTCTGTTTCAGTCAATTACTATCATCCTGACTGTCTGTCCATTCTGCTAAACTATCAATGTCCTGTTTCAGTCAATTACTATCATCCTGACTGTCTGTCCATTCTGCTAAACTATCAATGTCCTGTTTCAGTCAATTACTATCATCCTGACTGTCTGTCCATTCTGCTAAACTATCAATGTCCTGTTTCAGTCAATTACTATCATCCTGACTGTCTGTCCATTCTGCTAAACTATCAATGTCCTATTTCAGTCAATTACTATCATCCTGACTGTCTGTCCATTCTGCTAAACTATCAATGTCCTGTTTCAGTCAATTACTATCATCCTGACTGTCTGTCCATTCTGCTAAACTATCCATGTCCTGTTTCAGTCAATTACCATCATCCTGACTGTCTGTCCATTCTGCTAAACTATCAATGTCCTGTTTCAGTCAATTACTATCATCCTGACTGCCTGTCCATTCTGCTAAACTATCCATGTCCTGTTTCAGTCAATTACTATCATCCTGACTGTCTGTCCATTCTGCTAAACTATCAATGTCCTGTTTCAGTCAATAACTATCATCCTGACTGTCTGTCCATTCTGCTAAACTATCAATGTCCTATTTCAGTCAATTTCTATCATCCTGACTGTCTGTCCATTCTGCTAAACTATCAATGTCCTGTTTCAGTCAATTACTATAATCCTTACTGTCTGTCCATTCTGCTAAACTATCCATGTCCAGTTTCAGTCAATTACTATCATCCTGACTGTCCATTCTGCTAAACTATTCATGTCCTGTTTCAGTCAATTACTATCATCCTGACTGTCTGTCCATTCTGCTAAACTATCCATGTCCAGTTTCAGTCAATTACTATCATCCTGATGTCTATCCATTCTGCTAAACTATCAATGTCCTGTTTCAGTCAATTACTATCATCCTGATGTCTATCCATTCTGCTAAACTATCCATGTCCAGTTTCAGTCAATTACTATCATCCTGATGTCTATCCATTCTGCTAAACTATCAATGTCCTGTTTCAGTCAATTACTATCATCCTGATGTCTGTCCATTCTGCTAAACTATCCATGTCCTGTTCCAGTCAATTACTATCATCCTGACTGTCTATCCATTCTGCTAAACTATCCATGTCCAGTTTCAGTCAATTACTATCATCCTGACTGTCTATCCATTCTGCTAAACTATCCATGTCCTGTTTCAGTCAATTACTATCATCCTGACTGTCTGTCCATTCTGCTAAACTATCCATGTCCAGTTTCAGTCAATTACTATCATCCTGACTGTCTGTCCATTCTGCTAAACTATCAATGTCCTGTTTCAGTCAATTACTATCATCCTGACTGTCTGTCCATTCTGCTAAACTATCCATGTCCAGTTTCAGTCAATTACTATCATCCTGACTGTCTGTCCATTCTGCTAAACTATCCATGTCCTGTTTCAGTCAATTACTATCATCCTGACTGTCTGTCCATTCTGCTAAACTATCCATGTCCAGTTTCAGTCAATTACTATCATCCTGACTGTCTATCCATTCTGCTAAACTATCCATGTCCAGTTTCAGTCAATTACTATCATCCTGACTGTCTATCCATTCTGCTAAACTATCCATGTCCTGTTTCAGTCAATTACTATCATCCTGACTGTCTGTCCATTCTGCTAAACTATCAATGTCCTGTTTCAGTCAATTACTATCATCCTGACTGTCTGTCCATTCTGCTAACCTATCAATGTCCTGTTTCAGTCAATTACTATCATCCTGACTGTCTGTCCATTCTGCTAAACTATCCATGTCCAGTTTCAGTCAATTACTATCATCCTGACTGTCTGTCCATTCTGCTAAACTATCAATGTCCTATTTCAGTCAATTACTATCATCCTGACTGTCTGTCCATTCTGCTAAAGTATCCATGTCCTGTTTCAGTCAATTACTATCATCCTGACTGTCTGTCCATTCTGTTAAACTATCAATGTCCTGTTTCAGTTAATTACTATCATCCTGACTGTCTGTCCATTCTGCTAAACTATCAATGTCCTATTTCAGTCAATTACTATCATCCTGACTGTCTGTCCATTCTGCTAAACTATCCACGTCCTGTTTCAGTCAATTACTATCATCCTGACTGTCTGTCCATTCTGCTAAACTATCCACGTCCTGTTTCAGTCAATTACTATCATCCTGACTGTCTGTCCATTCTGCTAAACTATCCATGTCCTGTTTCAGTCAATTACTATCATCCTGACTGTCTGTCCATTCTGCTAAACTATCCACGTCCTGTTTCAGACAATTACTATCATCCTGACTGTCTGTCCATTCTGCTAAACTATCAATGTCCTGTTTCAGTCAATTACTATCATCCTGACTGTCTGTCCATTCTGCTAAACTATCCACGTCCTGTTTCAGTCAATTACTATCATCCTGACTCTCTGTCCATTCTGCTAATCTATCCATGTCCTGTTTCAGTCAATTACTATCATCCTGATCCTCTGTCCATTTTGCTAAACTATCAATGTCCTGTTTCAGTCAATTACTATCATCCTGACTGTCTGTCCATTCTGCTAAACTATCCATGTCCTGTTTCAGTCAATTACTATCATCCTGACTGTCTGTCCATTCTGCTAAACTATCCATGTCCTGTTTCAGTCAATTACTATCATCCTGACTGTCTATCCATTCTGCTAACTATCCATGTCCTGTTTCAGTCAATTACTATCATCCTGACTGTCTGTCCATTCTGCTAAACTATCAATGTCCTGTTTCAGTCAATTACTATCATCCTGACTGTCTGTCCATTCTGCTAAACTATCAATGTCCTGTTTCAGTCAATTACTATCATCCTGACTGTCTGTCCATTCTGCTAAACTATCAATGTCCTGTTTCAGTCATTTACTATCACCCTGACTGTCTGTCCATTCTGCTAAACTATCCATGTCCTGTTTCTGTCAATTACTATCATCCTGACTGTCTATCCATTCTGCTGAACTATCAATGTCCTGTTTCTGTCAATTACTATCATCCTGACTGTCTATCCATTCTGCTGAACTATCAATGTCCTGTTTCAGTCAATTACTATCATCCTGACTGTCTGTCCATTCTGCTAAACTATCAATGTCCTGTTTCAGTCAATTGCGATCATCCTGACTGTCTATCCATTCTGCTAAACTATCAATGTCCTGTTTCAGTCAATTACTATCATCCTGACTGTCTATCCATTCTGCTAAACTATCAATGTCCTGTTTCAGTCAATTACTATCATCCTGACTGTCTGTCCATTCTGCTAAACTATCAATGTCCTATTTCAGTCAATTACTATCATCCTGACTGTCTGTCCATTCTGCTAAACTATCAATGTCCTGTTTCAGTCAATTACTATCATCCTGACTGTCTGTCCATTCTGCTAAACTATCCATGTCCTGTTTCAGTCAATTACCATCATCCTGACTGTCTGTCCATTCTGCTAAACTATCAATGTCCTGTTTCAGTCAATTACTATCATCCTGACTGTCTGTCAATTCTGCTAAACTATCCATGTCCTGTTTCAGTCAATTACTATCATCCTGACTGTCTGTCCATTCTGCTAAACTATCCATGTCCAGTTTCAGTCAATTACTATCATCCTGATGTCTATCCATTCTGCTAAACTATCCATGTCCAGTTTCAGTCAATTACTATCATCCTGACTGTCTGTCCATTCTGCTAAACTATCCATGTCCAGTTTCAGTCAATTACTATCATCCTGACTGCCTATCCATTCTGCTAAACTATCCATGTCCTGTTTCAGTCAATTACTATCATCCTGACTGTCTGTCCATTCTGATAAACTATCAAAGTCCTGTTTCAGTCAATTACTATCATCCTGACTGTCTGTCTTTTCTGCTAAACTATCCATGTCCAGTTTCAGTCAATAACTATCATCCTGACTGTCTGTCCATTCTGCTAAACTATCCATGTCCTGTTTTAGTCAATTACTATCATCCTGACTGTCTTTCCATTCTGCTAAACTATCCATGTCCTGTTTCAGTCAATTACTATCATCCTGATCCTCTGTCCATACTGCTAACCAATCAATGTCCTGTTTCAGTCATTTACTATCACCCTGACTGACTGTCCATTCTGCTAATTTATCAATGTCCAGTTTCAGTCAATTACTATCATCCTGAATGTCTGTCCATACTGCTAAACTATCAATGTCGTCTTTCAGTCAATTACTATCATCCTGACTGTCTGTCCATTCTGCTAAACTATCAATGTCCTGTTTCAGTCAATTACTATCATCCTGACTGTCTGTCCATTCTGCTAAACTATCCATGTCCAGTTTCAGTCAATTACTATCATCCTGACTGTCTGTCCATTCTGCTAAACTATCAAAGTCCTGTTTCAGTCAATTACTATCATCCTGATGACTATCCATTCTGCTAAACTATCAATGTCCTGTTTCAGTCAATTACTATCATCCTGACTGTCTGTCCATTCTGCTATACTATCCATGTCCAGTTTCAGTCAATTACTATCATCCTGACTGTCTGTCCACTCTGCTAAACTATCCACGTCCTGTTTCAGTCAATTACTATCATCCTGACTCTCTGTCCATTCTGCTAATCTATCCATGTCCTATTTCAGTCAATTACTATCATCCTGACTGTCTGTCCATTCTGCTAATCTATCCATGTCCTGTTTCAGTCAATTACTATCATCCAGACTGTCTGTCCATTCTGCTAAACTATCAATGTCCTGTTTCAGTCAGTTACTATCATCCTGACTCTCTGTCCCTTCTGCTAATCTATCCATGTCCTGTTTCAGTCAATTACTATCATCCAGACAGTCTGTCCATTCTGCTAAACTATCAATGTCCTGTTTCAGTCAATTACTATCATCCTGACTGTCTGTCCATTCTGCTAAACTATCAATGTCCTGTTTCAGTCAATTACTATCATCCTGACTGTCTGTCCATTCTGCTAAACTTTCAATGTCCTGTTTCAGTCAGTTACTATCATACAGACTGTCTGTCCATTCTGCTAAACTATCAATGTCCTGTTTCAGTCAATTACTATCATCCTGATCCTCTGTCCATACTGCTAACCTATCAATGTCCTGTTTCAGTCATTTACTATCACCCTGACTGTCTGTCCATTCTGCTAATTTATCAATGTCCTGTTTCAGTCAATTACTATCATCCTGACTGTCTGTCCATTCTGCTAATTTATCAATGTCCTGTTTCAGTCAATTATTATCATCCTGACTGTCTGTCCATTCTGCTAAACTATCCATGTCCTGTTTCAGTCAATTACTATCATCCTGATGTCTATCCATTCTGCTAATCTATCCATGTCTGTTTCAGTCAATTACTATCATCCTGACTGTCTGTCCATTCTGCTAAACTATCAATGTCCTGTTTCAGTCAATTACTATCATCCTGACTGTCTGTCCATTCTGCTAAACTATCCATGTCCAGTTTCAGTCAATTACTATCATCCTGACTGTCTGTCCATTCTGCTAATCTATCCATGTCCTGTTTCAGTCAATTACTATCATCCAGACTGTCTGTCCATTCTGCTAAACTATCAATGTCCTGTTTCAGTCAATTACTATCATCCTGACTGTCTGTCCATTCTGCTAATCTATCCATGTCCTGTTTCAGTCAATTTCTCTCATCCAGAATGTCTGTCCATTCTGCTAAACTATCAATGTCCTGTTTCAGTCAATTACTATCATCCTGACTGTCTGTCCATTCTGTTAAACTATCAATGTCCTGTTTCAGTCAAATACTATCATCCAGACTGTCTGTCTATTCTGCGAAACTATCAATGTCCTGTTTCAGTCAATTACTATCATCCTGACTGTCTGTCCATTCTGCTAATCTATCAATGTCCTGTTTCAGTCAATTACTATCATCCTGACTGTCTGTCCATTCTGCTAAACTATCAATGTCCTGTTTCAGTCAATTACTATCATCCTGACTGTCTGTCCATTCTGCTAAACTATCAATGTCCTGTTTCAGTCAATTACTATCATCCTGATGTCTATCCATTCTGCTAAACTATCAATGTCCTGTTTCAGTCAATTACTATCATTCTGATCCTCTGTCCATACTGCTAACCTATCAATGTCCTGTTTCAGTCATTTCCTATCACCCTGACTTTCTGTCCATTCTGCTAATTTATCAATGTCCTGTTTCAGTCAATTACTATCATCCTGACTGTATGTCCATTCTGCTAAACTATCCATGTCCTGTTTCAGTCAATTACTATCACCCTGACTGTCTGTCCATTCTGCTAATTTATCAATGTCCTGTTTCAGTCAATTACTATCACCCTGACTGTCTGTCCATTCTGCTAATTTATCAATGTCCTGTTTCAGTCAGTTACTATCATCCTGACTGTCTGTCCATTCTGCTAAACTATCCATGTCCTGTTTCAGTCAATTACTATCATCCTGACTGTCTGTCCATTCTGCTAAACTATCAATGTCCTGTTTCAGTCAATTACTATCATCCTGACTGTCTATCCATTCTGCTAAACTATCCATGTCCTGTTTCAGTCAATTACTATCATTCTGACTGTCTGTCCATTCTGCTAAACTATCAATGTCCTGTTTCAGTCAATTACTATCATCCTGACTGTCTATCCATTCTGCTAAACTATCCATGTCCTGTTTCAGTCAATTACTATCATCCAGACTGTCTGTCCATTCTGCTAAACTATCCATGTCCTGCTTCAGTCAATTACTATCATCCTGACTGTCTGTCCATTCTGCTAAACTATCAATGTCCTGTTTCAGTCAATTACTATCATCCTGACTGTCTGTCCATTCTGCTAAACTATCAATGTCCTGTTTCAGTCAATTACTATCATCCTGACTGTCTGTCCATTCTGCTAAACTATCAATGTCCTGTTTCAGTCAATTACTATCATCCTGACTGTCTGTCCATTCTGCTAAATTATCAATGTCCTGTTTCAGTCAATTACTATCATCCTGACTGTCTGTCCATTCTGATAAACTATCCATGTCCTGTTTCAGTCAATTACTATCATCCTAACTCTCTGTCCATTCTGCTAAACTATCAATGTCCTGTTTCAGTCAATTACTATCATCCTGACTGTCTGTCCATTCTGCTAAACTATCAATGTCCTGTTTCAGTCAGTTACTATCATACAGACTGTCTGTCCATTCTGCTAAACTATCCATGTCCTGCTTCAGTCAATTACTATCATCCTGACTGTCTATCCATTCTGCTAAACTATCCATGTCCTGTTTCAGTCAATTACTATCATCCAGACTGTCTGTCCATTCTGCTAAACTATCCATGTCCTGCTTCAGTCAATTACTATCATCCTGACTGTCGGTCCATTCTGCTAAACTATCAATGTCCTGTTTCAGTCAATTACTATCATCCTGACTGTCTGTCCATTCTGCTAAACTATCAATGTCCTGTTTCAGTCAATTACTATCATCCTGACTGTCTGTCCATTCTGCTAAACTATCAATGTCCTGTTTCAGTCAATTACTATCATCCTGACTGTCTGTCCATTCTGCTAAACTATCAATGTCCTGTTTCAGTCAATTACTATCATCCTGACTGTCTGTCCATTCTGCTAAACTATCAATGTCCTGTTTCAGTCAATTACTATCATCCTGACTGTCTGTCCATTCTGCTAAATTATCAATGTCCTGTTTCAGTCAATTACTATCATCCTGACTGTCTGTCCATTCTGATAAACTATCCATGTCCTGTTTCAGTCAATTACTATCATCCTAACTCTCTGTCCATTCTGCTAAACTATCAATGTCCTGTTTCAGTCAATTACTATCATCCTGACTGTCTGTCCATTCTGCTAAACTATCAATGTCCTGTTTCAGTCAGTTACTATCATACAGACTGTCTGTCCATTCTGCTAAACTATCCATGTCCTGCTTCAGTCAATTACTATCATCCTGACTGTCTATCCATTCTGCTAAACTATCCATGTCCTGTTTCAGTCAATTACTATCATCCAGACTGTCTGTCCATTCTGCTAAACTATCCATGTCCTGCTTCAGTCAATTACTATCATCCTGACTGTCGGTCCATTCTGCTAAACTATCAATGTCCTGTTTCAGTCAATTACTATCATCCTGACTGTCTGTCCATTCTGCTAAACTATCAATGTCCTGTTTCAGTCAATTACTATCATCCTGACTGTCTGTCCATTCTGCTAAACTATCAATGTCCTGTTTCAGTCAATTACTATCATCCTGACTGTCTGTCCATTCTGCTAAACTATCCATGTCCAGTTTCAGTCAATTACTATCATCCTGACTGTCTGTCCATTCTGCTAATCTATCCATGTCCTGTTTCAGTCAATTACTATCATCCAGACTGTCTGTCCATTCTGCTAAACTATCAATGTCCTGTTTCAGTCAATTACTATCATCCTGACTGTCTGTCCATTCTGCTAATCTATCCATGTCCTGTTTCAGTCAATTTCTCTCATCCAGAATGTCTGTCCATTCTGCTAAACTATCAATGTCCTGTTTCAGTCAATTACTATCATCCTGACTGTCTGTCCATTCTGTTAAACTATCAATGTCCTGTTTCAGTCAAATACTATCATCCAGACTGTCTGTCCATTCTGCGAAACTATCAATGTCCTGTTTCAGTCAATTACTATCATCCTGACTGTCTGTCCATTCTGCTAATCTATCAATGTCCTGTTTCAGTCAATTACTATCATCCTGACTGTCTGTCCATTCTGCTAAACTATCAATGTCCTGTTTCAGTCAATTACTATCATCCTGACTGTCTGTCCATTCTGCTAAACTATCAATGTCCTGTTTCAGTCAATTACTATCATCCTGATGTCTATCCATTCTGCTAAACTATCAATGTCCTGTTTCAGTCAATTACTATCATTCTGATCCTCTGTCCATACTGCTAACCTATCAATGTCCTGTTTCAGTCATTCCCTATCACCCTGACTTTCTGTCCATTCTGCTAATTTATCAATGTCCTGTTTCAGTCAATTACTATCATCCTGACTGTATGTCCATTCTGCTAAACTATCCATGTCCTGTTTCAGTCAATTACTATCACCCTGACTGTCTGTCCATTCTGCTAATTTATCAATGTCCTGTTTCAGTCAATTACTATCACCCTGACTGTCTGTCCATTCTGCTAATTTATCAATGTCCTGTTTCAGTCAATTACTATCATCCTGACTGTCTGTCCATTCTGCTAAACTATCCATGTCCTGTTTCAGTCAATTACTATCATCCTGACTGTCTGTCCATTCTGCTAAACTATCAATGTCCTGTTTCAGTCAATTACTATCATCCTGACTGTCTATCCATTCTGCTAAACTATCCATGTCCTGTTTCAGTCAATTACTATCATTCTGACTGTCTGTCCATTCTGCTAAACTATCAATGTCCTGTTTCAGTCAATTACTATCATCCTGACTGTCTATCCATTCTGCTAAACTATCCATGTCCTGTTTCAGTCAATTACTATCATCCAGACTGTCTGTCCATTCTGCTAAACTATCCATGTCCTGCTTCAGTCAATTACTATCATCCTGACTGTCTGTCCATTCTGCTAAACTATCAATGTCCTGTTTCAGTCAATTACTATCATCCTGACTGTCTGTCCATTCTGCTAAACTATCAATGTCCTGTTTCAGTCAATTACTATCATCCTGACTGTCTGTCCATTCTGCTAAACTATCAATGTCCTGTTTCAGTCAATTACTATCATCCTGACTGTCTGTCCATTCTGCTAAATTATCAATGTCCTGTTTCAGTCAATTACTATCATCCTGACTGTCTGTCCATTCTGATAAACTATCAATGTCCTGTTTCAGTCAATTACTATCATCCTGACTCTCTGTCCATTCTGCTAAACTATCCATGTCCTGTTTCAGTCAATTACTATCATCCTAACTCTCTGTCCATTCTGCTAAACTATCCATGTCCTGTTTCAGTCAATTACTATCATCCTAACTCTCTGTCCATTCTGCTAAACTATCAATGTCCTGTTTCAGTCAATTACTATCATCCTGACTGTCTGTCCATTCTGCTAAACTATCCATGTCCTGTTTCAGTCAATTACTATCATCCAGACTGTCTGTCCATTCTGCTAAACTATCCATGTCCTGCTTCAGTCAATTACTGTCATCCTGACTCTCTGTCAATTCTGCTAAACTATCCATGTCCTGTTTCAGTCAATTACTATCATCCTGACTGTCTGTCCATTCTGCTAAACTATCCATGTCCTGTTTCAGTCAATTACTATCATCCTGACTGTCTGTCCATTCTGCTAAACTATCCATGTCCTGTTTCAGTCAATCACTATCATCCTGACTGTCTGTCCATTCTGCTAAACTATCAATGTCCTGTTTCAGTCAATTACTATCATCCTGACTGTCTATCCATTCTGCTAAACTATCCATGTCCTGTTTCAGTCAATTACTATCATCCAGACTTTCTGTCCATTCTGCTAGACTATCCATGTCCTGCTTCAGTCAATTACTGTCATCCTGACTCTCTGTCCATTCTGCTAAACTATCCATGTCCTGTTTCAGTCAATTACTATCATCCTGACTGTCTGTCCATTCTGCTAAACTATCCATGTCCTGCTTCAGTCAATTACTGTCATCCTGACTCTCCGTCCATTCTGCTAAACTATCCATGTCCTGTTTCAGTCAATTACTATCATCCTAACTCTCTGTCCATTCTGCTAAACTATCAATGTCCTGTTTCAGTCAATTACTATCATCCTGACTGTCTGTCCATTCTGCTAAACTATCAATGTCCTGTTTCAGTCAATTACTATCATCCTGACTGTCTGTCCATTCTGCTAAACTATCAAAGTCCTGTTTCAGTCAATAACTATCATCCTGATGACTATCCATTCTGCTAAACTATCAATGTCCTGTTTCAGTCAATTACTATCATCCTGACTGTCTGTCCATTCTGCTATACTATCCATGTCCAGTTTCAGTCAATTACTATCATCCTGACTGTCTGTCCATTGTGCTAAACTATCCACGTCCTGTTTCAGTCAATTACTATCATCCTGACTCTCTGTCCATTCTGCTAATCTATCCATGTCCTGTTTCAGTCAATTACTATCATCCTGACTGTCTGTCCATTCTGCTAATCTATCCATGTCCTGTTTCAGTCAATTACTATCATCCAGACTGTCTGTCCATTCTGCTAAACTATCAATGTCCTGTTTCAGTCAATTACTATCATCCTGACTCTCTGTCCCTTCTGCTAATCTATCCATGTCCTGTTTCAGTCAATTACTATCATCCAGACTGTCTGTCCATTCTGCTAAACTATCAATGTCCTGTTTCAGTCAATTACTATCATCCTGACTGTCTGTCCATTCTGCTAAACTATCAATGTCCTGTTTCAGTCAATTACTATCATCCTGACTGTCTGTCCATTCTGCTAAACTATCAATGTCCTGTTTCAGTCAATTACTATCATCCTGACTGTCTGTCCATTCTGCTGAACTATCAATGTCCTGTTTCAGTCAATTACTATCATCCTGACTGTCTGTCCATTCTGCTAAACTATCAATGTCCTGTTTCAGTCAATTACTATCATCCTGATCCTCTGTCCATACTGCTAACCTATCAATGTCCTGTTTCAGTCATTTACTATCACCCTGACTGTCTGTCCATTCTGCTAATTTATCAATGTCCTGTTTCAGTCAATTACTATCATCCTGACTGTCTGTCCATTCTGCTAATTTATCAATGTCCTGTTTCAGTCAATTACTATCATCCTGACTGTCTGTCCATTCTGCTAAACTATCCATCTCCTGTTTCAGTCAATTACTATCATCCTGATGTCTATCCATTCTGCTAAACTATCCATGTCCTGTTTCAGTCAATTACTATCATCCTGACTGTCTGTCCATTCTGCTAAACTATCCATGTCCTGTTTCAGTCAATTACTATCATCCTGACTGTCTGTCCATTCTGCGAAACTATCAATGTCCTATTTCAGTCAATTACTATCATCCTGACTGTCTGTCTTTTCTGCTAAACTATCCATGTCCAGTTTCAGTCAATAACTATCATCCTGACTGTCTGTCCATTCTGCTAAACTATCCATGTCCTGTTTTAGTCAATTACTATCATCCTGACTGTCTGTCCATTCTGCTAAACTATCCATGTCCTGTTTCAGTCAATTACTATCATCCTGACTGTCTGTCCATTCTGCTAAACTATCCATGTCCTGTTTCAGTCAATTACTATCATCCTGACTGTCTGTCCATTCTGCTAAACTATCCATGTCCTGTTTCAGTCAATTACTATCATCCTGATCCTCTGTCCATACTGCTAACCAATCAATGTCCTGTTTCAGTCATTTACTATCACCCTGACTGTCTGTCCATTCTGCTAATTTATCAATGTCCAGTTTCAGTCAATTTATATCATCCTGACTGTCTGTCCATACTGCTAAACTATCAATGTAGTGTTTCAGTCAATTACTATCATCCTGACTGTCTGTCCATTCTGCTAAACTATCCATGTCCAGTTTCAGTCAATTACTATCATCCTGACTGCCTATCCATTCTGCTAAACTATCCATGTCCTGTTTCAGTCAATTACTATCATCCTGACTGTCTGTCCATTCTGATAAACTATCAAAGTCCTGTTTCAGTCAATTACTATCATCCTGACTGTCTGTCTTTTCTGCTAAACTATCCATGTCCAGTTTCAGTCAATAACTATCATCCTGACTGTCTGTCCATTCTGCTAAACTATCCATGTCCTGTTTTAGTCAATTACTATCATCCTGACTGTCTTTCCATTCTGCTAAACTATCCATGTCCTGTTTCAGTCAATTACTATCATCCTGATCCTCTGTCCATACTGCTAACCAATCAATGTCCTGTTTCAGTCATTTACTATCACCCTGACTGACTGTCCATTCTGCTAATTTATCAATGTCCAGTTTCAGTCAATTACTATCATCCTGAATGTCTGTCCATACTGCTAAACTATCAATGTCGTCTTTCAGTCAATTACTATCATCCTGACTGTCTGTCCATTCTGCTAAACTATCAATGTCCTGTTTCAGTCAATTACTATCATCCTGACTGTCTGTCCATTCTGCTAAACTATCCATGTCCAGTTTCAGTCAATTACTATCATCCTGACTGTCTGTCCATTCTGCTAAACTATCAAAGTCCTGTTTCAGTCAATTACTATCATCCTGATGACTATCCATTCTGCTAAACTATCAATGTCCTGTTTCAGTCAATTACTATCATCCTGACTGTCTGTCCATTCTGCTATACTATCCATGTCCAGTTTCAGTCAATTACTATCATCCTGACTGTCTGTCCACTCTGCTAAACTATCCACGTCCTGTTTCAGTCAATTACTATCATCCTGACTCTCTGTCCATTCTGCTAATCTATCCATGTCCTATTTCAGTCAATTACTATCATCCTGACTGTCTGTCCATTCTGCTAATCTATCCATGTCCTGTTTCAGTCAATTACTATCATCCAGACTGTCTGTCCATTCTGCTAAACTATCAATGTCCTGTTTCAGTCAGTTACTATCATCCTGACTCTCTGTCCCTTCTGCTAATCTATCCATGTCCTGTTTCAGTCAATTACTATCATCCAGACTGTCTGTCTATTCTGCTAAACTATCAATGTCCTGTTTCAGTCAATTACTATCATCCTGACTGTCTGTCCATTCTGCTAAACTATCAATGTCCTGTTTCAGTCAATTACTATCATCCTGACTGTCTGTCCATTCTTTTAAACTATCAATGTCCTGTTTCAGTGAGTTACTATCATACAGACTGTCTGTCCATTCTGCTAAACTATCAATGTCCTGTTTCAGTCAATTACTATCATCCTGATCCTCTGTCCATACTGCTAACCTATCAATGTCCTGTTTCAGTCATTTACTATCACCCTGACTGTCTGTCCATTCTGCTAATTTATCAATGTCCTGTTTCAGTCAATTACTATCATCCTGACTGTCTGTCCATTCTGCTAATTTATCAATGTCCTGTTACAGTCAATTATTATCATCCTGACTGTCTGTCCATTCTGCTAAACTATCCATGTCCTGTTTCAGTCAATTACTATCATCCTGATGTCTATCCATTCTGCTAATCTATCCATGTCTGTTTCAGTCAATTACTATCATCCTGACTGTCTGTCCATTCTGCTAAACTATCAATGTCCTGTTTCAGTCAATTACTATCATCCTGACTGTCTGTCCATTCTGCTAAACTATCCATGTCCAGTTTCAGTCAATTACTATCATCCTGACTGTCTGTCCATTCTGCTAATCTATCCATGTCCTGTTTCAGTCAATTACTATCATCCAGACTGTCTGTCCATTCTGCTAAACTATCAATGTCCTGTTTCAGTCAATTACTATCATCCTGACTGTCTGTCCATTCTGCTAATCTATCCATGTCCTGTTTCAGTCAATTTCTCTCATCCAGAATGTCTGTCCATTCTGCTAAACTATCAATGTCCTGTTTCAGTCAATTACTATCATCCTGACTGTCTGTCCATTCTGTTAAACTATCAATGTCCTGTTTCAGTCAAATACTATCATCCAGACTGTCTGTCCATTCTGCGAAACTATCAATGTCCTGTTTCAGTCAATTACTATCATCCTGACTGTCTGTCCATTCTGCTAATCTATCAATGTCCTGTTTCAGTCAATTACTATCATCCTGACTGTCTGTCCATTCTGCTAAACTATCAATGTCCTGTTTCAGTCAATTACTATCATCCTGACTGTCTGTCCATTCTGCTAAACTATCAATGTCCTGTTTCAGTCAATTACTATCATCCTGATGTCTATCCATTCTGCTAAACTATCAATGTCCTGTTTCAGTCAATTACTATCATTCTGATCCTCTGTCCATACTGCTAACCTATCAATGTCCTGTTTCAGTCATTTCCTATCACCCTGACTTTCTGTCCATTCTGCTAATTTATCAATGTCCTGTTTCAGTCAATTACTATCATCCTGACTGTATGTCCATTCTGCTAAACTATCCATGTCCTGTTTCAGTCAATTACTATCACCCTGACTGTCTGTCCATTCTGCTAATTTATCAATGTCCTGTTTCAGTCAATTACTATCACCCTGACTGTCTGTCCATTCTGCTAATTTATCAATGTCCTGTTTCAGTCAATTACTATCATCCTGACTGTCTGTCCATTCTGCTAAACTATCCATGTCCTGTTTCAGTCAATTACTATCATCCTGACTGTCTGTCCATTCTGCTAAACTATCAATGTCCTGTTTCAGTCAATTACTATCATCCTGACTGTCTATCCATTCTGCTAAACTATCCATGCCCTGTTTCAGTCAATTACTATCATCCTGACTGTCTGTCCATTCTGCTAAACTATCAATGTCCTGTTTCAGTCAATTACTATCATCCTGACTGTCTATCCATTCTGCTAAACTATCCATGTCCTGTTTCAGTCAATTACTATCATCCAGACTGTCTGTCCATTCTGCTAAACTATCCATGTCCTGCTTCAGTCAATTACTATCATCCTGACTGTCTGTCCATTCTGCTAAACTATCAATGTCCTGTTTCAGTCAATTACTAATATCCTGACTGTCTGTCCATTCTGCTAAACTATCAATGTCCTGTTTCAGTCAATTACTATCATCCTGACTGTCTGTCCATTCTGCTAACCTATCAATGTCCTGTTTCAGTCAATTACTATCATCCTGACTGTCTGTCCATTCTGCTAAATTACCAATGTCCTGTTTCAGTCAATTACTATCATCCTGACTGTCTGTCCATTCTGATAAACTATCAATGTCCTGTTTCAGTCAATTACTATCATCCTGACTCTCTGTCCATTCTGCTAAACTATCCATGTCCTGTTTCAGTCAATTACTATCATCCTAACTCTCTGTCCATTCTGCTAAACTATCCATGTCCTGTTTCAGTCAATTACTATCATCCTAACTCTCTGTCCATTCTGCTAAACTATCAATGTCCTGTTTCAGTCAATTACTATCATCCTGACTGTCTATCCATTCTGCTAAACTATCCATGTCCTGTTTCAGTCAATTACTATCATCCAGACTGTCTGTCCATTCTGCTAAACTATCCATGTCCTGCTTCAGTCAATTACTGTCATCCTGACTCTCTGTCAATTCTGCTAAACTATCCATGTCCTGTTTCAGTCAATTACTATCATCCTAACTCTCTGTCCATTCTGCTAAACTATCCATGTCCTGTTTCAGTCAATTACTATCATCCTGACTGTCTGTCCATTCTGCTAAACTATCCATGTCCTGTTTCAGTCAATCACTATCATCCTGACTGTCTGTCCATTCTGCTAAACTATCAATGTCCTGTTTCAGTCAATTACTATCATCCTGACTGTCTATCCATTCTGCTAAACTATCCATGTCCTGTTTCAGTCAATTACTATCATCCAGACTTTCTGTCCATTCTGCTAGACTATCCATGTCCTGCTTCAGTCAATTACTGTCATCCTGACTCTCTGTCCATTCTGCTAAACTATCCATGTCCTGTTTCAGTCAATTACTATCATCCTGACTGTCTGTCCATTCTGCTAAACTATCCATGTCCTGCTTCAGTCAATTACTGTCATCCTGACTCTCCGTCCATTCTGCTAAACTATCCATGTCCTGTTTCAGTCAATTACTATCATCCTAACTCTCTGTCCATTCTGCTAAACTATCAATGTCCTGTTTCAGTCAATTACTATCATCCTGACTGTCTGTCCATTCTGCTAAACTATCAATGTCCTGTTTCAGTCAATTACTATCATCCTGATGACTATCCATTCTGCTAAACTATCAATGTCCTGTTTCAGTCAATTACTATCATCCTGACTGTCTGTCCATTCTGCTATACTATCCATGTCCAGTTTCAGTCAATTACTATCATCCTGACTGTCTGTCCATTCTGCTAAACTATCCACGTCCTGTTTCAGTCAATTACTATCATCCTGACTCTCTGTCCATTCTGCTAATCTATCCATGTCCTGTTTCAGTCAATTACTATCATCCTGACTGTCTGTCCATTCTGCTAATCTATCCATGTCCTGTTTCAGTCAATTACTATCATCCAGACTGTCTGTCCATTCTGCTAAACTATCAATGTCCTGTTTCAGTCAATTACTATCATCCTGACTCTCTGTCCCTTCTGCTAATCTATCCATGTCCTGTTTCAGTCAATTACTATCATCCAGACTGTCTGTCCATTCTGCTAAACTATCAATGTCCTGTTTCAGTCAATTACTATCATCCTGACTGTCTGTCCATTCTGCTAAACTATCAATGTCCTGTTTCAGTCAATTACTATCATCCTGACTGTCTGTCCATTCTGCTAAACTATCAATGTCCTGTTTCAGTCAATGACTATCATCCTGACTGTCTGTCCATTCTGCTGAACTATCAATGTCCTGTTTCAGTCAATTACTATCATCCTGACTGTCTGTCCATTCTGCTAAACTATCAATGTCCTGTTTCAGTCAATTACTATCATCCTGATCCTCTGTCCATACTGCTAACCTATCAATGTCCTGTTTCAGTCATTTACTATCACCCTGACTGTCTGTCCATTCTGCTAATTTATCAATGTCCTGTTTCAGTCAATTACTATCATCCAGACTGTCTGTCCATTCTGCTAAACTATCCATGTCCTGCTTCAGTCAATTACTGTCATCCTGACTCTCTGTCAATTCTGCTAAACTATCCATGTCCTGTTTCAGTCAATTACTATCATCCTAACTCTCTGTCCATTCTGCTAAACTATCCATGTCCTGTTTCAGTCAATTACTATCATCCTGACTGTCTGTCCATTCTGCTAAACTATCCATGTCCTGTTTCAGTCAATCACTATCATCCTGACTGTCTGTCCATTCTGCTAAACTATCAATGTCCTGTTTCAGTCAATTACTATCATCCTGACTGTCTATCCATTCTGCTAAACTATCCATGTCCTGTTTCAGTCAATTACTATCATCCAGACTTTCTGTCCATTCTGCTAGACTATCCATGTCCTGCTTCAGTCAATTACTGTCATCCTGACTCTCTGTCCATTCTGCTAAACTATCCATGTCCTGTTTCAGTCAATTACTATCATCCTGACTGTCTGTCCATTCTGCTAAACTATCCATGTCCTGCTTCAGTCAATTACTGTCATCCTGACTCTCCGTCCATTCTGCTAAACTATCCATGTCCTGTTTCAGTCAATTACTATCATCCTAACTCTCTGTCCATTCTGCTAAACTATCAATGTCCTGTTTCAGTCAATTACTATCATCCTGACTGTCTGTCCATTCTGCTAAACTATCAATGTCCTGTTTCAGTCAATTACTATCATCCTGATGACTATCCATTCTGCTAAACTATCAATGTCCTGTTTCAGTCAATTACTATCATCCTGACTGTCTGTCCATTCTGCTATACTATCCATGTCCAGTTTCAGTCAATTACTATCATCCTGACTGTCTGTCCATTCTGCTAAACTATCCACGTCCTGTTTCAGTCAATTACTATCATCCTGACTCTCTGTCCATTCTGCTAATCTATCCATGTCCTGTTTCAGTCAATTACTATCATCCTGACTGTCTGTCCATTCTGCTAATCTATCCATGTCCTGTTTCAGTCAGTTACTATCATCCAGACTGTCTGTCCATTCTGCTAAACTATCAATGTCCTGTTTCAGTCAATTACTATCATCCTGACTCTCTGTCCCTTCTGCTAATCTATCCATGTCCTGTTTCAGTCAATTACTATCATCCAGACTGTCTGTCCATTCTGCTAAACTATCAATGTCCTGTTTCAGTCAATTACTATCATCCTGACTGTCTGTCCATTCTGCTAAACTATCAATGTCCTGTTTCAGTCAATTACTATCATCCTGACTGTCTGTCCATTCTGCTAAACTATCAATGTCCTGTTTCAGTCAATGACTATCATCCTGACTGTCTGTCCATTCTGCTGAACTATCAATGTCCTGTTTCAGTCAATTACTATCATCCTGACTGTCTGTCCATTCTGCTAAACTATCAATGTCCTGTTTCAGTCAATTACTATCATCCTGATCCTCTGTCCATACTGCTAACCTATCAATGTCCTGTTTCAGTCATTTACTATCACCCTGACTGTCTGTCCATTCTGCTAATTTATCAATGTCCTGTTTCAGTCAATTACTATCATCCTGACTGTCTGTCCATTCTGCTAATTTATCAATGTCCTGTTTCAGTCAATTACTATCATCCTGACTGTCTGTCCATTCTGCTAAACTATCCATCTCCTGTTTCAGTCAATTACTATCATCCTGATGTCTATCCATTCTGCTAAACTATCCATGTCCTGTTTCAGTCAATTACTATCATCCTGACTGTCTGTCCATTCTGCTAAACTATCCATGTCCTGTTTCAGTCAATTACTATCATCCTGACTGTCTGTCCATTCTGCGAAACTATCAATGTCCTATTTCAGTCAATTACTATCATCCTGACTGTCTGTCTTTTCTGCTAAACTATCCATGTCCAGTTTCAGTCAATAACTATCATCCTGACTGTCTGTCCATTCTGCTAAACTATCCATGTCCTGTTTTAGTCAATTACTATCATCCTGACTGTCTGTCCATTCTGCTAAACTATCCATGTCCTGTTTCAGTCAATTACTATCATCCTGACTGTCTGTCCATTCTGCTAAACTATCCATGTCCTGTTTCAGTCAATTACTATCATCCTGACTGTCTGTCCATTCTGCTAAACTATCCATGTCCTGTTTCAGTCAATTACTATCATCCTGATCCTCTGTCCATACTGCTAACCAATCAATGTCCTGTTTCAGTCATTTACTATCACCCTGACTGTCTGTCCATTCTGCTAATTTATCAATGTCCTGTTTCAGTCAATTTATATCATCCTGACTGTCTGTCCATACTGCTAAACTATCAATGTAGTGTTTCAGTCAATTACTATCATCCTGACTGTCTGTCCATTCTGCTAAACTATCAATGTCCTGTTTCAGTCAATTACTATCATCCTGACTGTCTGTCCATTCTGCTAAACTATCCATGTCCTGTTTCAGTCAATTACTATCATCCTGACTGTCTGTCCAATCTGCTAAACTATCAAAGTCCTGTTTCAGTCAATTACTATCATCCTGATGACTATCCATTCTACTAAACTATCAATGTCCTGTTTCAGTCAATTACTATCATCCTGACTGTCTGTCCATTCTGCTATACTATCCATGTCCAGTTTCAGTCAATTACTATCATCCTGACTGTCTGTCCATTCTGCTAAACTATCCACGTCCTGTTTCAGTCAATTACTATCATCCTGACTCTCTGTCCATTCTGATAATCTATCCATGTCCTGTTTCAGTCAATTACTATCATCCTGACTGTCTGTCCATTCTGCAAATCTATCCATGTCCTGTTTCAGTCAATTACTATCATCCAGACTGTCTGTCCATTCTGCTAAACTATCAATGTCCTGTTTCAGTCAATTACTATCATCCTGACTCTCTGTCCCTTCTGCTAATCTATCCATGTCCTGTTTCAGTCAATTACTATCATCCAGACTGTCTGTCCATTCTGCTAAACTATCAATGTCCTGTTTCAGTCAATTACTATCATCCTGACTGTCTGTCCATTCTGCTAAACTATCAAAGTCCTGTTTCAGTCAATTACTATCATCCTGACTGTCTGTCCATTCTGCTAAACTATCAATGTCCTGTTTCAGTCAATTACTATCATCCTGACTGTCTGTCCATTCTGCTGAACTATCAATGTCCTGTTTCAGTCAATTACTATCATCCTGACTGTCTGTCCATTCTGCTAAACTATCAATGTCCTGTTTCAGTCAATTACTATCATCCTGATCCTCTGTCCATACTGCTAACCTATCAATGTCCTGTTTCAGTCATTTACTATCACCCTGACTGTCTGTCCATTCTGCTAAACTATCCATCTCCTGTTTCAGTCAATTACTATCATCCTGACTCTCTGTCAATTCTGCTAAACTATCCATGTCCAGTTTCAGTCAATTACTATCATCCTGATGTCTATCCATTCTGCTAAACTATCAATGTCCTGTTTCAGTCAATTACTATCATCCTGACTGTCTGTCCATTCTGCTAAACTATCAATGTCCTGTTTCAGTCAATTACTATCATCCTGACTGTCTGTCCATTCTGCTAAACTATCAATGTCCTGTTTCAGTCAATTACTATCATCCTGACTGTCTGTCCGTTCTGCTAAACTATCAATGTCCTGTTTCAGTCAATTACTATCATCCTGACTGTCTGTCCATTCTGCTAAACTATCAATGTCCTGTTTCAGTCAATTACTATCATCCTGACTGTCTGTCCATTCTGCTAATTTATCAATGTCCTGTTTCAGTCAATTACTATCATCCTGACTGTCTGTCCATTCTGCTAAACTATCCATCTCCTGTTTCAGTCAATTACTATCATCCTGACTCTCTGTCCATTCTGCTAAACTATCAATGTCCTGTTTCAGTCAATTACTATCATCCTGACTGTCTATCCATTCTGCTAAACTATCCATGTCCTGTTTCAGTCAATTACTATCATCCTGATCCTCTGTCCATTTTGCTAAACTATCAATGTCCTGTTTCAGTCAATTACTATCATCCTGACTGTCTGTCCATTCTGCTAAACTATCCATGTCCTGTTTCAGTCAATTACTATCATCCTGACTGTCTGTCCATTCTGCTAAACTATCCATGTCCTGTTTCAGTCAATTACTATCATCCTGACTGTCTATCCATTCTGCTAACTATCCATGTCCTGTTTCAGTCAATTACTATCATCCTGACTGTCTGTCCATTCTGCTAAACTATCAATGTCCTGTTTCAGTCAATTACTATCATCCTGACTGTCTGTCCATTCTGCTAAACTATCAATGTCCTGTTTCAGTCAATTACTATCATCCTGACTGTCTGTCCATTCTGCTAAACTATCAATGTCCTGTTTCAGTCATTTACTATCACCCTGACTGTCTGTCCATTCTGCTAAACTATCCATGTCCTGTTTCTGTCAATTACTATCATCCTGACTGTCTATCCATTCTGCTGAACTATCAATGTCCTGTTTCTGTCAATTACTATCATCCTGACTGTCTATCCATTCTGCTGAACTATCAATGTCCTGTTTCAGTCAATTACTATCATCCTGACTGTCTGTCCATTCTGCTAAACTATCAATGTCCTGTTTCAGTCAATTGCGATCATCCTGACTGTCTATCCATTCTGCTAAACTATCAATGTCCTGTTTCAGTCAATTACTATCATCCTGACTGTCTATCCATTCTGCTAAACTATCAATGTCCTGTTTCAGTCAATTACTATCATCCTGACTGTCTGTCCATTCTGCTAAACTATCAATGTCCTGTTTCAGTCAATTACTATCATCCTGACTGTCTGTCCATTCTGCTAAACTATCAATGTCCTATTTCAGTCAATTACTATCATCCTGACTGTCTGTCCATTCTGCTAAACTATCAATGTCCTGTTTCAGTCAATTACTATCATCCTGACTGTCTGTCCATTCTGCTAAACTATCCATGTCCTGTTTCAGTCAATTACCATCATCCTGACTGTCTGTCCATTCTGCTAAACTATCAATGTCCTGTTTCAGTCAATTACTATCATCCTGACTGTCTGTCCATTCTGCTAAACTATCCATGTCCTGTTTCAGTCAATTACTATCATCCTGACTGTCTGTCCATTCTGCTAAACTATCCATGTCCAGTTTCAGTCAATTACTATCATCCTGATGTCTATCCATTCTGCTAAACTATCCATGTCCAGTTTCAGTCAATTACTATCATCCTGACTGTCTGTCCATTCTGCTAAACTATCCATGTCCAGTTTCAGTCAATTACTATCATCCTGACTGCCTATCCATTCTGCTAAACTATCCATGTCCTGTTTCAGTCAATTACTATCATCCTGACTGTCTGTCCATTCTGATAAACTATCAAAGTCCTGTTTCAGTCAATTACTATCATCCTGACTGTCTGTCTTTTCTGCTAAACTATCCATGTCCAGTTTCAGTCAATAACTATCATCCTGACTGTCTGTCCATTCTGCTAAACTATCCATGTCCTGTTTTAGTCAATTACTATCATCCTGACTGTCTTTCCATTCTGCTAAACTATCCATGTCCTGTTTCAGTCAATTACTATCATCCTGATCCTCTGTCCATACTGCTAACCAATCAATGTCCTGTTTCAGTCATTTACTATCACCCTGACTGACTGTCCATTCTGCTAATTTATCAATGTCCAGTTTCAGTCAATTACTATCATCCTGAATGTCTGTCCATACTGCTAAACTATCAATGTCGTCTTTCAGTCAATTACTATCATCCTGACTGTCTGTCCATTCTGCTAAACTATCAATGTCCTGTTTCAGTCAATTACTATCATCCTGACTGTCTGTCCATTCTGCTAAACTATCCATGTCCAGTTTCAGTCAATTACTATCATCCTGACTGTCTGTCCATTCTGCTAAACTATCAAAGTCCTGTTTCAGTCAATTACTATCATCCTGATGACTATCCATTCTGCTAAACTATCAATGTCCTGTTTCAGTCAATTACTATCATCCTGACTGTCTGTCCATTCTGCTATACTATCCATGTCCAGTTTCAGTCAATTACTATCATCCTGACTGTCTGTCCACTTGCTAAACTATCCACGTCCTGTTTCAGTCAATTACTATCATCCTGACTCTCTGTCCATTCTGCTCATCTATCCATGTCCTATTTCAGTCAATTACTATCATCCTGACTGTCTGTCCATTCTGCTAAACTATCCATGTCCTGTTTCAGTCAATTACTATCATCCTGACTGTCTGTCCATTCTGCTAAACTATCCATGTCCTGTTTCAGTCAATTACTATCATCCTGACTGTCTATCCATTCTGCTAACTATCCATGTCCTGTTTCAGTCAATTACTATCATCCTGACTGTCTGTCCATTCTGCTAAACTATCAATGTCCTGTTTCAGTCAATTACTATCATCCTGACTGTCTGTCCATTCTGCTAAACTATCAATGTCCTGTTTCAGTCAATTACTATCATCCTGACTGTCTGTCCATTCTGCTAAACTATCAATGTCCTGTTTCAGTCATTTACTATCACCCTGACTGTCTGTCCATTCTGCTAAACTATCCATGTCCTGTTTCTGTCAATTACTATCATCCTGACTGTCTATCCATTCTGCTGAACTATCAATGTCCTGTTTCTGTCAATTACTATCATCCTGACTGTCTATCCATTCTGCTGAACTATCAATGTCCTGTTTCAGTCAATTACTATCATCCTGACTGTCTGTCCATTCTGCTAAACTATCAATGTCCTGTTTCAGTCAATTGCGATCATCCTGACTGTCTATCCATTCTGCTAAACTATCAATGTCCTGTTTCAGTCAATTACTATCATCCTGACTGTCTATCCATTCTGCTAAACTATCAATGTCCTGTTTCAGTCAATTACTATCATCCTGACTGTCTGTCCATTCTGCTAAACTATCAATGTCCTGTTTCAGTCAATTACTATCATCCTGACTGTCTGTCCATTCTGCTAAACTATCAATGTCCTATTTCAGTCAATTACTATCATCCTGACTGTCTGTCCATTCTGCTAAACTATCAATGTCCTGTTTCAGTCAATTACTATCATCCTGACTGTCTGTCCATTCTGCTAAACTATCCATGTCCTGTTTCAGTCAATTACCATCATCCTGACTGTCTGTCCATTCTGCTAAACTATCAATGTCCTGTTTCAGTCAATTACTATCATCCTGACTGTCTGTCCATTCTGCTAAACTATCCATGTCCTGTTTCAGTCAATTACTATCATCCTGACTGTCTGTCCATTCTGCTAAACTATCCATGTCCAGTTTCAGTCAATTACTATCATCCTGATGTCTATCCATTCTGCTAAACTATCCATGTCCAGTTTCAGTCAATTACTATCATCCTGACTGTCTGTCCATTCTGCTAAACTATCCATGTCCAGTTTCAGTCAATTACTATCATCCTGACTGCCTATCCATTCTGCTAAACTATCCATGTCCTGTTTCAGTCAATTACTATCATCCTGACTGTCTGTCCATTCTGATAAACTATCAAAGTCCTGTTTCAGTCAATTACTATCATCCTGACTGTCTGTCTTTTCTGCTAAACTATCCATGTCCAGTTTCAGTCAATAACTATCATCCTGACTGTCTGTCCATTCTGCTAAACTATCCATGTCCTGTTTTAGTCAATTACTATCATCCTGACTGTCTTTCCATTCTGCTAAACTATCCATGTCCTGTTTCAGTCAATTACTATCATCCTGATCCTCTGTCCATACTGCTAACCAATCAATGTCCTGTTTCAGTCATTTACTATCACCCTGACTGACTGTCCATTCTGCTAATTTATCAATGTCCAGTTTCAGTCAATTACTATCATCCTGAATGTCTGTCCATACTGCTAAACTATCAATGTCGTCTTTCAGTCAATTACTATCATCCTGACTGTCTGTCCATTCTGCTAAACTATCAATGTCCTGTTTCAGTCAATTACTATCATCCTGACTGTCTGTCCATTCTGCTAAACTATCCATGTCCAGTTTCAGTCAATTACTATCATCCTGACTGTCTGTCCATTCTGCTAAACTATCAAAGTCCTGTTTCAGTCAATTACTATCATCCTGATGACTATCCATTCTGCTAAACTATCAATGTCCTGTTTCAGTCAATTACTATCATCCTGACTGTCTGTCCATTCTGCTATACTATCCATGTCCAGTTTCAGTCAATTACTATCATCCTGACTGTCTGTCCACTTGCTAAACTATCCACGTCCTGTTTCAGTCAATTACTATCATCCTGACTCTCTGTCCATTCTGCTCATCTATCCATGTCCTATTTCAGTCAATTACTATCATCCTGACTGTCTGTCCATTCTGCTAATCTATCCATGTCCTGTTTCAGTCAATTACTATCATCCAGACTGTCTGTCCATTCTGCTAAACTATCAATGTCCTGTTTCAGTCAGTTACTATCATCCTGACTCTCTGTCCCTTCTGCTAATCTATCCATGTCCTGTTTCAGTCAATTACTATCATCCAGACTGTCTGTCCATTCTGCTAAACTATCAATGTCCTGTTTCAGTCAATTACTATCATCCTGACTGTCTGTCCATTCTGCTAAACTATCAATGTCCTGTTTCAGTCAATTACTATCATCCTGACTGTCTGTCCATTCTGCTAAACTATCAATGTCCTGTTTCAGTCAGTTACTATCATACAGACTGTCTGTCCATTCTGCTAAACTATCAATGTCCTGTTTCAGTCAATTACTATCATCCTGATCCTCTGTCCATACTGCTAACCTATCAATGTCCTGTTTCAGTCATTTACTATCACCCTGACTGTCTGTCCATTCTGCTAATTTATCAATGTCCTGTTTCAGTCAATTACTATCATCCTGACTGTCTGTCCATTCTGCTAATTTATCAATGTCCTGTTTCAGTCAATTATTATCATCCTGACTGTCTGTCCATTCTGCTAAACTATCCATGTCCTGTTTCAGTCAATTACTATCATCCTGATGTCTATCCATTCTGCTAATCTATCCATGTCTGTTTCAGTCAATTACTATCATCCTGACTGTCTGTCCATTCTGCTAAACTATCAATGTCCTGTTTCAGTCAATTACTATCATCCTGACTGTCTGTCCATTCTGCTAAACTATCCATGTCCAGTTTCAGTCAATTACTATCATCCTGACTGTCTGTCCATTCTGCTAATCTATCCATGTCCTGTTTCAGTCAATTACTATCATCCAGACTGTCTGTCCATTCTGCTAAACTATCAATGTCCTGTTTCAGTCAATTACTATCATCCTGACTGTCTGTCCATTCTGCTAATCTATCCATGTCCTGTTTCAGTCAATTTCTCTCATCCAGAATGTCTGTCCATTCTGCTAAACTATCAATGTCCTGTTTCAGTCAATTACTATCATCCTGACTGTCTGTCCATTCTGTTATACTATCAATGTCCTGTTTCAGTCAATTACTATCATCCAGACTGTCTGTCCATTCTGCGAAACTATCAATGTCCTGTTTCAGTCAATTACTATCATCCTGACTGTCTGTCCATTCTGCTAATCTATCAATGTCCTGTTTCAGTCAATTACTATCATCCTGACTGTCTGTCCATTCTGCTAAACTATCAATGTCCTGTTTGAGTCAATTACTATCATCCTGACTGTCTGTCCATTCTGCTAAACTATCAATGTCCTGTTTCAGTCAATTACTATCATCCTGATGTCTATCCATTCTGCTAAACTATCAATGTCCTGTTTCAGTCAATTACTATCATTCTGATCCTCTGTCCATACTGCTAACCTATCAATGTCCTGTTTCAGTCATTTCCTATCACCCTGACTTTCTGTCCATTCTGCTAATTTATCAATGTCCTGTTTCAGTCAATTACTATCATCCTGACTGTATGTCCATTCTGCTAAACTATCCATGTCCTGTTTCAGTCAATTACTATCACCCTGACTGTCTGTCCATTCTGCTAATTTATCAATGTCCTGTTTCAGTCAATTACTATCACCCTGACTGTCTGTCCATTCTGCTAATTTATCAATGTCCTGTTTCAGTCAATTACTATCATCCTGACTGTCTGTCCATTCTGCTAAACTTTCCATGTCCTGTTTCAGTCAATTACTATCATCCTGACTGTCTGTCCATTCTGCTAAACTATCAATGTCCTGTTTCAGTCAATTACTATCATCCTGACTGTCTATCCATTCTGCTAAACTATCCATGTCCTGTTTCAGTCAATTACTATCATCCTGACTGTCTGTCCATTCTGCTAAACTATCAATGTCCTGTTTCAGTCAATTACTATCATCCTGACTGTCTATCCATTCTGCTAAACTATCCATGTCCTGTTTCAGTCAATTACTATCATCCAGACTGTCTGTCCATTCTGCTAAACTATCCATGTCCTGCTTCAGTCAATTACTATCATCCTGACTGTCTGTCCATTCTGCTAAACTATCAATGTCCTGTTTCAGTCAATTACTATCATCCTGACTGTCTGTCCATTCTGCTAAACTATCAATGTCCTGTTTCAGTCAATTACTATCATCCTGACTGTCTGTCCATTCTGCTAAACTATCAATGTCCTGTTTCAGTCAATTACTATCATCCTGACTGTCTGTCCATTCTGCTAAATTATCAATGTCCTGTTTCAGTCAATTACTATCATCCTGACTGTTTGTCCATTCTGATAAACTATCAATGTCCTGTTTCAGTCAATTACTATCATCCTGACTCTCTGTCCATTCTGCTAAACTATCCATGTCCTGTTTCAGTCAATTACTATCATCCTAACTCTCTGTCCATTCTGCTAAACTATCCATGTCCTGTTTCAGTCAATTACTATCATCCTAACTCTCTGTCCATTCTGCTAAACTATCAATGTCCTGTTTCAGTCAATTACTATCATCCTGACTGTCTATCCATTCTGCTAAACTATCCATGTCCTGTTTCAGTCAATTACTATCATCCAGACTGTCTGTCCATTCTGCTAAACTATCCATGTCCTGCTTCAGTCAATTACTGTCATCCTGACTCTCTGTCCATTCTGCTAAACTATCCATGTCCTGTTTCAGTCAATTACTATCATCCTAACTCTCTGTCCATTCTGCTAAACTATCCATGTCCTGTTTCAGTCAATTACTATCATCCTGACTGTCTGTCCATTCTGCTAAACTATCCATGTCCTGTTTCAGTCAATCACTATCATCCTGACTGTCTGTCCATTCTGCTAAACTATCAATGTCCTGTTTCAGTCAATTACTATCATCCTGACTGTCTATCCATTCTGCTAAACTATCCATGTCCTGTTTCAGTCAATTACTATCATCCAGACTGTCTGTCCATTCTGCTAAACTATCCATGTCCTGCTTCAGTCAATTACTGTCATCCTGACTCTCTGTCCATTCTGCTAAACTATCCATGTCCTGTTTCAGTCAATTACTATCATCCTGACTGTCTGTCCATTCTGCTAAACTATCCATGTCCTGCTTCAGTCAATTACTGTCATCCTGACTCTCTGTCCATTCTGCTAAACTATCCATGTCCTGTTTCAGTCAATTACTATCATCCTAACTCTCTGTCCATTCTGCTAAACTATCCATGTCCTGTTTCAGACAATTACTATCATCCTGACTGTCTGTCCATTCTGCTAAACTATCAATGTCCTGTTTCAGTCAATTACTATCATCCTGACTGTCTATCCATTCTGCTAAACTATCCATGTCCTGTTTCAGTCAATTACTATCATCCAGACTGTCTGTCCATTCTGCTAAACTATCCATGTCCTGCTTCAGTCAATTACTGTCATCCTGACTCTCTGTCCATTCTGCTAAACTATCCATGTCCTGTTTCAGTCAATTACTATCATCCTAACTCTCTGTCCATTCTGCTAAACTATCCATGTCCTGTTTCAGTCAATTACTATCATCCAGACTGTCTGTCCATTCTGCTAAACTATCCATGTCCTGTTTCAGTCAATTACTATCATCCTAACTCTCTGTCCATTCTGCTAACCTATCCATGTCCTGTTTCAGTCAATTACTATCATCCTGACTGTCTGTCCATTCTGCTAAACTATCAATATCCTGTTTCAGTCAATTACTATCATCCTGACTGTCTGTCCATTCTGCTAAACTATCCATGTCCTGTTTCAGTCAATTACTATCATCCTGATTGTCTGTCCATTCTGCTAATCTATCCATGTCCTGTTTCAGTCAATTACTATCATCCTGACTGTCTGTCCATTCTGCTAAACTATCAATCTCCTGCTTCAGTCAATAACTATCATCCTGACTGTCTGTCCATTCTGCTAAACTATCCATGTCCTGTTTTAGTCAATTACTATCATCCTGACTCTCTGTCCATTCTGCGAAACTATCAATGTCCTGTTTCAGTCAATTACTATCATCCTGACTGTCTATCCATTCTGCTAAACTATCCATGTCCTGTTTCAGTCAATTACTATCATCCAGACAGTCTGTCCATTCTGCTAAACTATCCATTCCTGCTTCAGTCAATTACTGTCATCCTGACTCTCTGTCCATTCTGCTAAACTATCCATGTCCTGTTTCAGTCAATTACTATCATCCTAACTCTCTGTCCATTCTGCTAAACTATCCATGTACTGTTTCAGTCAATTACTATCATCCGGACTGTCTGTCCATTCTGCTAAACTATCCATGTCCTGCTTCAGTCAATTACTGTAATCCTGACTGTCTGTCCATTCTGCTAAACTATCCATTTCCTGTTTCAGTCAATTACTATCATCCTGACTGTCTGTCCATTCTGCTAAACTATCAATGTCCTGTTTCAGTCAATTACTATCATCCTGACTGTCTGTCCATTCTGCTAATCTATCAATGTCCTGTTTCAGTCAATTACTATCATTCTGATCCTCTGTCCATACTGCTAACCTATCAATGTCCTGTTTCAGTCATTTCCTATCACCCTGACTTTCTGTCCATTCTGCTAATTTATCAATGTCCTGTTTCAGTCAATTACTATCATCCTGACTGTATGTCCATTCTGCTAAACTATCCATGTCCTGTTTCAGTCAATTACTATCACCCTGACTGTCTGTCCATCCTGCTAATTTATCAATGTCCTGTTTCAGTCAATTACTATCACCCTGACTGTCTGTCCATTCTGCTAATTTATCAATGTCCTGTTTCAGTCAATTACTATCATCCTGACTGTCTGTCCATTCTGCTAAACTATCCATGTCCTGTTTCAGTCAATTACTATCATCCTGACTGTCTGTCCATTCTGCTAAACTATCAATGTCCTGTTTCAGTCAATTACTATCATCCTGACTGTCTATCCATTCTGCTAAACTATCCATGTCCTGTTTCAGTCAATTACTATCATCCTGACTGTCTGTCCATTCTGCTAAACTATCAATGTCCTGTTTCAGTCAATTACTATCATCCTGACTGTCTATCCATTCTGCTAAACTATCCATGTCCTGTTTCAGTCAATTACTATCATCCTGACTGTCTGTCCATTCTGCTAAACTATCCATGTCCTGCTTCAGTCAATTACTATCATCCTGACTGTCTGTCCATTCTGCTAAACTATCAATGTCCTGTTTCAGTCAATTACTATCATCCTGACTGTCTGTCCATTCTGCTAAACTATCAATGTCCTGTTTCAGTCAATTACTATCATCCTGACTGTCTGTCCATTCTGCTAAACTATCAATGTCCTGTTTCAGTCAATTACTATCATCCTGACTGTCTGTCCATTCTGTTAAATTATCAATGTCCTGTTTCAGTCAATTACTATCATCCTGACTGTCTGTCCATTCTGCTAAACTATCAATGTCCTGTTTCAGTCAATTACTATCATCCTGACTCTCTGTCCATTCTGCTAAACTATCCATGTCCTGTTTCAGTCAATTGCTATCATCCTAACTCTCTGTCCATTCTGCTAAACTATCCATGTCCTGTTTCAGTCAATTACTATCATCCTAACTCTCTGTCCATTCTGCTAAACTATCCATGTCCTGTTTCAGTCAATTACTATCATCCTGACAGTCTGTCCATTCTGCTAAACTATCCATGTCCTGTTTCAGTCAATTACTATCATCCTGACTGTCTGTCCATTCTGCTAAACTATCAATGTCCTGTTTCAGTCAATTACTATCATCCTGACTGTCTATCCATTCTGCTAAACTATCCATGTCCTGTTTCAGTCAATTACTATCATCCAGACTGTCTGTCCATTCTGCTAAACTATCCATGTCATGCTTCAGTCAATTACTGTCATCTTGACTCTCTGTCCATTCTGCTAAACTATCCATGTCCTGTTTCAGTCAATTACTATCATCCTGACTGTCTGTCCATTCTGCTAAACTATCCATGTCCTGCTTCAGTCAATTACTGTCATCCTGACTCTCTGTCCATTCTGCTAAACTATCCATGTCCTGTTTCAGTCAATTACTATCATCCTAACTCTCTGTCCATTCTGCTAAACTATCCATGTCCTGTTTCAGTCAATTACTATCATCCTGACTGTCTGTCCATTCTGCTAAACTATCAATGTCCTGTTTCAGTCAATTACTATCATCCTGACTGTCTATCCATTCTGATAAACTATCCATGTCCTGTTTCATTCAATTACTATCATCCAGACTGTCTGTCCATTCTGCTAAACTATCCATGTCCTGCTTCAGTCAATTACTGTCATCCTGACTCTCTGTCCATTCTGCTAAACTATCCATGTCCTGTTTCAGTCAATTACTATCATCCTAACTCTCTGTCCATTCTGCTAAACTATCCATGTCCTGTTTTAGTCAATTACTATCATCCAGACTGTCTGTCCATTCTGCTTAACTATCCATGTCCTGCTTCAGTCAATTACTGTCATCCTGACTCTCTGTCCATTCTGCTAAACTATCCATGTCCTGTTTCAGTCAATTACTATCATCCTAACTCTCTGTCCATTCTGCTAAACTATCCATGTCCTGTTTCAGTCAATTACTATCATCCTAACTCTCTGTCCATTCTGCTAACCTATCCATGTCCTGTTTCAGTCAATTACTATCATCCTGACTGTATGTCCATTCTGCTAAACTATCAATATCCTGTTTCAGTCAATTACTATCATCCTGACTGTCTGTCCATTCTGCTAAACTATCCATGTCCTGTTTCAGTCAATTACTATCATCCTGATTGTCTGTCCATTCTGCTAATCTATCCATGTCCTGTTTCAGTCAATTACTATCATCCTGACTGTCTGTCCATTCTGCTAAACTATCAATCTCCTGTTTCAGTCAATAACTATCATCCTGACTGTCTGTCCATTCTGCTAAACTATCCATGTCCTGTTTTAGTCAATTACTATCATCCTGACTCTCTGTCCATTCTGCGAAACTATCAATGTCCTGTTTCAGTCAATTACTATCATCCTGACTGTCTATCCATTCTGCTAAACTATCCATGTCCTGTTTCAGTCAATTACTATCATCCAGACTGTCTGTCCATTCTGCTAAACTATCCATGTCCTGCTTCAGTCAATTACTGTCATCCTGACTCTCTGTCCATTCTGCTAAACTATCAATGTCCTGTTTCAGTCAATTACTATCATCCTAACTCTCTGTCCATTCTGCTAAACTATCCATGTCCTGTTTCAGTCAATTACTATCATCCAGACTGTCTGTCCATTCTGCTAAACTATCCATGTCCTGCTTCAGTCAATTACTGTCATCCTGACTCTCTGTCCATTCTGCTAAACTATCCATGTCCTGTTTCAGTCAATTACTATCATCCTGACTGTCTGTCCATTCTGCTAAACTATCAATGTCCTGTTTCAGTCAATTACTATCATCCTGACTGTCTGTCCATTCTGCTAATCTATCAATGTCCTGTTTCAGTCAATTACTATCATCCTGACTGTCTGTCCATTCTGCTAACCTATCAATGTCCTGTTTCAGTCAATTACTATCATCCTGATGTCTATCCATTCTGCTAAACTATCAATGTCCTGTTTCAGTCAATTACTATCATTCTGATCCTCTGTCCATACTGCTAACCTATCAATGTCCTGTTTCAGTCATTTCCTATCACCCTGACTTTCTGTCCATTCTGCTAATTTATCAATGTCCTGTTTCAGTCAATTACTATCATCCTGACTGTATGTCCATTCTGCTAAACTATCCATGTCCTGTTTCAGTCAATTACTATCACCCTGACTGACTGTCCATTCTGCTAATTTATCAATGTCCTGTTTCAGTCAATTACTATCATCCTGACTGTCTGTCCATTCTGCTAAACGATCAATGTCCTGTTTCAGTCAATTACTATCATCCTGACTGTCTGTCCATTCTGCTAAACTATCAATGTCCAGTTTCAGTCAATTACTATCATCCTGACTGTCTGTCCATTCTGCTAAACTATCCACGTCCTGTTTCAGTCAATTACTATCATCCTGACTCTCTGTCCATTCTGCTAATCTATCAATGTCCTGTTTCAGTCAATTACTATCATCCTGACTGTCTATCCATTCTGCTAAACTATCCATGTCCTGTTTCAGTCAATTACTATCATCCTGACTGTCTGTCCATTCTGCTAAACTATCAATGTCCTGTTTCAGTCAATTACTATCATCCTGACTGTCTATCCATTCTGCTAAACTATCCATGTCCTGTTTCAGTCAATTACTATCATCCAGACTGTCTGTCCATTCTGCTAAACTATCCATGTCCTGCTTCAGTCAATTACTATCATCCTGACTGTCTGTCCATTCTGCTAAACTATCAATGTCCTGTTTCAGTCAATTACTATCATCCTGACTGTCTGTCCATTCTGCTAAACTATCAATGTCCTGTTTCAGTCAATTACTATCATCCTGACTGTCTGTCCATTCTGCTAAACTATCAATGTCCTGTTTCAGTCAATTACTATCATCCTGACTGTCTGTCCATTCTGTTAAATTATCAATGTCCTGTTTCAGTCAATTACTATCATGCTGACTGTCTGTCCATTCTGCTAAACTATCAATGTCCTGTTTCAGTCAATTACTATCATCCTGACTCTCTGTCCATTCTGCTAAACTATCCATGTCCTGTTTCAGTCAATTACTATCATACTAACTCTCTGTCCATTCTGCTAAACTATCCATGTCCTGTATCAGTCAATTACTATCATCCCAACTCTCTGTCCATTCTGCTAAACTATCAATGTCCTGTTTCAGTCAATTACTATCATCCTGACTGTCTATCCATTCTGCTAAACTATCCATGTCCTGTTTCAGTCAATTACTATCATCCAGACTGTCTGTCCATTCTGCTAAACTATCCAAGTCCTGCTTCAGTCAATTACTGTCATCCTGACTCTCTGTCCATTCTGCTAAACTATCCATGTCCTGTTTCAGTCAATTACTATCATCCTAACTCTCTGTCCATTCTGCTAAACTATCCATGTCCTGTTTCAGTCAATTACTATCATCCTGACTGTCTGTCCATTCTGCTAAACTATCCATGTCCTGTTTCAGTCAATTACTATCATCCAGACTGTCTGTCCATTCTGCTAAACTATCCATGTCCTGCTTCAGTCAATTACTGTCATCCTGACTCTCTGTCCATTCTGCTAAACTATCAATGTCCTGTTTCAGTCAATTACTATCATCCTAACTCTCTGTCCATTCTGCTAAACTATCCATGTCCTGTTTCAGTCAATTACTATCATCCAGACTGTCTGTCCATTCTGCTAAACTATCCATGTCCTGCTTCAGTCAATTACTGTCATCCTGACTCTCTGTCCATTCTGCTAAACTATCCATGTCCTGTTTCAGTCAATTACTATCATCCTGACTGTCTGTCCATTCTGCTAAACTATCAATGTCCTGTTTCAGTCAATTACTATCATCCTGACTGTCTGTCCATTCTGCTAATCTATCAATGTCCTGTTTCAGTCAATTACTATCATCCTGACTGTCTGTCCATTCTGCTAACCTATCAATGTCCTGTTTCAGTCAATTACTATCATCCTGATGTCTATCCATTCTGCTAAACTATCAATGTCCTGTTTCAGTCAATTACTATCATTCTGATCCTCTGTCCATACTGCTAACCTATCAATGTCCTGTTTCAGTCATTTCCTATCACCCTGACTTTCTGTCCATTCTGCTAATTTATCAATGTCCTGTTTCAGTCAATTACTATCATCCTGACTGTATGTCCATTCTGCTAAACTATCCATGTCCTGTTTCAGTCAATTACTATCACCCTGACTGACTGTCCATTCTGCTAATTTATCAATGTCCTGTTTCAGTCAATTACTATCATCCTGACTGTCTGTCCATTCTGCTAAACGATCAATGTCCTGTTTCAGTCAATTACTATCATCCTGACTGTCTGTCCATTCTGCTAAACTATCAATGTCCAGTTTCAGTCAATTACTATCATCCTGACTGTCTGTCCATTCTGCTAAACTATCCACGTCCTGTTTCAGTCAATTACTATCATCCTGACTCTCTGTCCATTCTGCTAATCTATCAATGTCCTGTTTCAGTCAATTACTATCATCCTGACTGTCTATCCATTCTGCTAAACTATCCATGTCCTGTTTCAGTCAATTACTATCATCCTGACTGTCTGTCCATTCTGCTAAACTATCAATGTCCTGTTTCAGTCAATTACTATCATCCTGACTGTCTATCCATTCTGCTAAACTATCCATGTCCTGTTTCAGTCAATTACTATCATCCAGACTGTCTGTCCATTCTGCTAAACTATCCATGTCCTGCTTCAGTCAATTACTATCATCCTGACTGTCTGTCCATTCTGCTAAACTATCAATGTCCTGTTTCAGTCAATTACTATCATCCTGACTGTCTGTCCATTCTGCTAAACTATCAATGTCCTGTTTCAGTCAATTACTATCATCCTGACTGTCTGTCCATTCTGCTAAACTATCAATGTCCTGTTTCAGTCAATTACTATCATCCTGACTGTCTGTCCATTCTGTTAAATTATCAATGTCCTGTTTCAGTCAATTACTATCATGCTGACTGTCTGTCCATTCTGCTAAACTATCAATGTCCTGTTTCAGTCAATTACTATCATCCTGACTCTCTGTCCATTCTGCTAAACTATCCATGTCCTGTTTCAGTCAATTACTATCATACTAACTCTCTGTCCATTCTGCTAAACTATCCATGTCCTGTATCAGTCAATTACTATCATCCCAACTCTCTGTCCATTCTGCTAAACTATCAATGTCCTGTTTCAGTCAATTACTATCATCCTGACTGTCTATCCATTCTGCTAAACTATCCATGTCCTGTTTCAGTCAATTACTATCATCCAGACTGTCTGTCCATTCTGCTAAACTATCCAAGTCCTGCTTCAGTCAATTACTGTCATCCTGACTCTCTGTCCATTCTGCTAAACTATCCATGTCCTGTTTCAGTCAATTACTATCATCCTAACTCTCTGTCCATTCTGCTAAACTATCCATGTCCTGTTTCAGTCAATTACTATCATCCTGACTGTCTGTCCATTCTGCTAAACTATCCATGTCCTGTTTCAGTCAATTACTATCATCCTGACTGTCTGTCCATTCTGCTAAACTATCAATGTCCTGTTTCAGTCAATTACTATCATCCTGACTGTCTATCCATTCTGCTAAACTATCCATGTCCTGTTTCAGTCAATTACTATCATCCAGACTGTCTGTCCATTCTGCTAAACTATCCATGTCCTGCTTCAGTCAATTACTGTCATCCTGACTCTCTGTCCATTCTGCTAAACTATCCATGTCCTGTTTCAGTCAATTACTATCATCCTGACTGTCTGTCCATTCTGCTAAACTATCCATGTCCTGCTTCAGTCAATTACTGTCATCCTGACTCTCTGTCCATTCTGCTAAACTATCCATGTCCTGTTTCAGTCAATTACTATCATCCTAACTCTCTGTCCATTCTGCTAAACTATCCATGTCCTGTTTCAGTCAATTACTATCATCCTGACTGTCTGTCCATTCTGCTAAACTATCAATGTCCTGTTTCAGTCAATTACTATCATCCTGACTGTCTATCCATTCTGATAAACTATCCATGTCCTGTTTCAGTCAATTACTATCATCCAGACTGTCTGTCCATTCTGCTAAACTATCCATGTCCTGCTTCAGTCAATTACTGTCATCCTGACTCTCTGTCCATTCTGCTAAACTATCCATGTCCTGTTTCAGTCAATTACTATCATCCTAACTCTCTGTCCATTCTGCTAAACTATCCATGTCCTGTTTTAGTCAATTACTATCATCCAGACTGTCTGTCCATTCTGCTAAACTATCCATGTCCTGCTTCAGTCAATTACTGTCATCCTGACTCTCTGTCCATTCTGCTAAACTATCCATGTCCTGTTTCAGTCAATTACTATCATCCTAACTCTCTGTCCATTCTGCTAAACTATCCATGTCCTGTTTCAGTCAATTACTATCATCCTAACTCTCTGTCCATTCTGCTAACCTATCCATGTCCTGTTTCAGTCAATTACTATCATCCTGACTGTCTGTCCATTCTGCTAAACTATCAATATCCTGTTTCAGTCAATTACTATCATCCTGACTGTCTGTCCATTCTGCTAAACTATCCATGTCCTGTTTCAGTCAATTACTATCATCCTGATTGTCTGTCCATTCTGCTAATCTATCCATGTCCTGTTTCAGTCAATTACTATCATCCTGACTGTCTGTCCATTCTGCTAAACTATCCATGTCCTGTTTCAGTCAATAACTATCATCCTGACTGTCTGTCCATTCTGCTAAACTATCCATGTCCTGTTTTAGTCAATTACTATCATCCTGACTCTCTGTCCATTCTGCGAAACTATCAATGTCCTGTTTCAGTCAATTACTATCATCCTGACTGTCTATCCATTCTGCTAAACTATCCATGTCCTGTTTCAGTCAATTACTATCATCCAGACTGTCTGTCCATTCTGCTAAACTATCCATGTCCTGCTTCAGTCAATTACTGTCATCCTGACTCTCTGTCCATTCTGCTAAACTATCAATGTCCTGTTTCAGTCAATTACTATCATCCTAACTCTCTGTCCATTCTGCTAAACTATCCATGTCCTGTTTCAGTCAATTACTATCATCCAGACTGTCTGTCCATTCTGCTAAACTATCCATGTCCTGCTTCAGTCAATTACTGTCATCCTGACTCTCTGTCCATTCTGCTAAACTATCCATGTCCTGTTTCAGTCAATTACTATCATCCTGACTGTCTGTCCATTCTGCTAAACTATCAATGTCCTGTTTCAGTCAATTACTATCATCCTGACTGTCTGTCCATTCTGCTAATCTATCAATGTCCTGTTTCAGTCAATTACTATCATCCTGACTGTCTGTCCATTCTGCTAAACTATCAATGTCCTGTTTCAGTCAATTACTATCATCCTGATGTCTATCCATTCTGCTAAACTATCAATGTCCTGTTTCAGTCAATTACTATCATTCTGATCCTCTGTCCATACTGCTAACCTATCAATGTCCTGTTTCAGTCATTTCCTATCACCCTGACTTTCTGTACATTCTGCTAATTTATCAATGTCCTGTTTCAGTCAATTACTATCATCCTGACTGTATGTCCATTCTGCTAAACTATCCATGTCCTGTTTCAGTCAATTACTATCACCCTGACTGACTGTCCATTCTGCTAATTTATCAATGTCCTGTTTCAGTCAATTACTATCATCCTGACTGTCTGTCCATTCTGCTAAACTATCAATATCCTGTTTCAGTCAATTACTATCATCCTGACTGTCTGTCCATTCTGCTAAACTATCAATGTCCAGTTTCAGTCAATTACTATCATCCTGACTGTCTGTCCATTCTGCTAAACTATCCACGTCCTGTTTCAGTCAATTACTATCATCCTGACTCTCTGTCCATTCTGCTAATCTATCCATGTCCTGTTTCAGTCAATTACTATCATCCTGACTGTCTGTCCATTCTGCTAATCTATCCATGTCCTGTTTCAGTCAATTACTATCATCCAGACTGTCTGTCCATTCTGCTAAACTATCAATGTCCTGTTTCAGTCAATTACTATCATCCTGACTCTCTGTCCCTTCTGCTAATCTATCAATGTCCTGTTTCAGTCAATTACTATCATCCTGACTGTCTGACCATTCTGCTAATCTATCCATGTCCTGTTTCAGTCAATTTCTCTCATCCAAACTGTCTGTCCATTCTGCTAAACTATCAATGTCCTGTTTCAGTCAATTACTATCATCCTGACTGTCTGTCCAGTCTGCTAATCTATCAATGTCCTGTTTCAGTCAATTACTATCATCCAGACTGTCTGTCCATTCTGCTAAACTATCAATGCCCTGTTTCAGTCAATTACTATCATCCTGACTGTCTGTCCATTCTGCGAAACTATCAATGTCCTGTTTCAGTCAATTACTATCATCCTGACTGTCTGTCCATTCTGCTAATCTATCAATGTCCTGTTTCAGTCAATTACTATCATCCAGACTGTCTGTCCATTCTGCTAAACTATCAATGTCCTGTTTCAGTCAATTACTATCATCCTGACTGTCTGTCCATTCTGCTAAACTATCAATGTCCTGTTTCAGTCAATTACTATCATCCTGACTGTCTGTCCATTCTGCTGAACTATCAATGTCCTGTTTCAGTCAATTACTATCATCCTGATGTCTATCCATTCTGCTAAACTATCAATGTCCTGTTTCAGTCAATTACTATCATCCTGATCCTCTGTCCATACTGCTAACCTATCAATGTCCTGTTTCAGTCATTTCCTATCACCCTGACTGTCTGTCCATTCTGCTGATTTATCAATGTCCTGTTTCAGTCAATTACTATCATCCTGACTGTCTGTCCATTCTGCTAAACTATCCATGTCCTGTTTCAGTCAATTACTATCACCCTGACTGTCTGTCCATTCTGCTAATTTATCAATGTCCTGTTTCAGTCAATTACTATCACCCTGACTGTCTGTCCATTCTGCTAATTTATCAATGTCCTGTTTCAGTCAATTACTATCATCCTGACTGTCTGTCTATTCTGCTAAACTATCCATGTCCTGTTTCAGTCAATTACTATCATCCTGACTGTCTGTCCATTCTGCTAAACTATCCATGTCCTGTTTCAGTCAATTACTATCATCCTGACTGTCTGTCCATTCTGCTAAACTATCCATGTCCTGTTTCAGTCAATTACTATCATCCTGACTGTCTGTCCATTCTGCTAAACTATCAATATCCTGTTTCAGTCAATTACTATCATCCTGACTGTCTGTCCATTCTGCTAATCTATGCATGTCCTGTTTCAGTCAATTAGTATCATCCTGATCCTCTGTCCATACTGCTAAACTATCAATGTCCTGTTTCAGTCATTTACTATCATCCTGATCCTCTGTCCATACTGCTAAACTATCAATGTCCTGTTTCAGTCATTTACTATCACCCTGACTGTCTGTTCATTCTGCTAATTTATCAATGTCCTGTTTCAGTCAATTACTATCATCCTCACTGTCTGTCCATTCTGCTAATTTATCAATGTCCTGTTTCAGTCAATTACTATCATCCTGACTGTCTGTCCATTCTGCTAAACTATCCATGTCCTGTTTCAGTCAATTACTATCATCCTGATGTCTATCCATTCTGCGAAACTATCCATGTCTGTTTCAGTCAATTACTATCATCCTGACTGTCTGTCCATTCTGCTAAACTATCAATGTCCTGTTTCAGTCAATTGCTATCATCCTGACTGTCTATCCATTCTGCTAAACTATCAATGTCCTGTTTCAGTCAATTGCTATCATCCTGACTCTCTGTCCATTCTGCTAAACTATCAATCTCCTGTTTCAGTCAATTACTATCATCCTGACTGTCTGTCCATTCTGCTAAACTATCAATGTCCAGTTTCAGTCAATTACTATCATCCTGACTGTCTGTCCATTCTGCTAAAGTATCCACGTCCTGTTTCAGTCAATTACTATCATCCTGACTCTCTGTCCATTCTGGTAATCTATCCATGTCCTGTTTCAGTCAATTACTATCATCCTGACTGTCTGTCCATTCTGCTAATCTATCCATGTCCTGTTTCAGTAAATTATTATCATCCAGACTGTCGGTCCATTCTGCTAAACTATCAATGTCCTGTTTCAGTCAATTACTATCATCCTGACTCTCTGTCCCTTCTGCTAATCTATCAATGTCCTGTTTCAGTCAATTACTATCATCCTGACTGTCTGTCCATTCTGCTAATCTATCCATGTGCTGTTTCAGTCAATTTCTCTCATCCAGACTGTCTGTCCATTCTGCTAAACTATCAATGTCCTGTTTCAGTCAATTACTATCATCCTGACTGTCTGTCCATTCTGCTAAACTATCAATGTCCTGTTTCAGTCAGTTACTATCATACAGACTGTCTGTCCATTCTGCTAAACTATCAATGTCCTGTTTCAGTCAATTACTATCATCCTGATCCTCTGTCCATACTGCTAACCTATCAATGTCCTGTTTCAGTCATTTACTATCACCCTGACTGTCTGTCCATTCTGCTAATTTATCAATGTCCTGTTTCAGTCAATTACTATCATCCTGACTGTCTGTCCATTCTGCTAATTTATCAATGTCCTGTTTCAGTCAATTATTATCATCCTGACTGTCTGTCCATTCTGCTAAACTATCCATGTCCTGTTTCAGTCAATTACTATCATCCTGATGTCTATCCATTCTGCTAATCTATCCATGTCTGTTTCAGTCAATTACTATCATCCTGACTGTCTGTCCATTCTGCTAAACTATCAATGTCCTGTTTCAGTCAATTACTATCATCCTGACTGTCTGTCCATTCTGCTAAACTATCCATGTCCAGTTTCAGTCAATTACTATCATCCTGACTGTCTGTCATTTCTGCTAATCTATCCATGTCCTGTTTCAGTCAATTACTATCATCCAGACTGTCTGTCCATTCTGCTAAACTATCAATGTCCTGTTTCAGTCAATTACTATCATCCTGACTGTCTGTCCATTCTGCTAATCTATCCATGTCCTGTTTCAGTCAATTTCTCTCATCCAGAATGTCTGTCCATTCTGCTAAACTATCAATGTCCTGTTTCAGTCAATTACTATCATCCTGACTGTCTGTCCATTCTGTTAAACTATCAATGTCCTGTTTCAGTCAATTACTATCATCCAGACTGTCTGTCCATTCTGCGAAACTATCAATGTCCTGTTTCAGTCAATTACTATCATCCTGACTGTCTGTCCATTCTGCTAATCTATCAATGTCCTGTTTCAGTCAATTACTATCATCCTGACTGTCTGTCCATTCTGCTAAACTATCAATGTCCTGTTTGAGTCAATTACTATCATCCTGACTGTCTGTCCATTCTGCTAAACTATCAATGTCCTGTTTCAGTCAATTACTATCATCCTGATGTCTATCCATTCTGCTAAACTATCAATGTCCTGTTTCAGTCAATTACTATCATTCTGATCCTCTGTCCATACTGCTAACCTATCAATGTCCTGTTTCAGTCATTTCCTATCACCCTGACTTTCTGTCCATTCTGCTAATTTATCAATGTCCTGTTTCAGTCAATTACTATCATCCTGACTGTATGTCCATTCTGCTAAACTATCCATGTCCTGTTTCAGTCAATTACTATCACCCTGACTGTCTGTCCATTCTGCTAATTTATCAATGTCCTGTTTCAGTCAATTACTATCTCCCTGACTGTCTGTCCATTCTGCTAATTTATCAATGTCCTGTTTCAGTCAATTACTATCATCCTGACTGTCTGTCCATTCTGCTAAACTTTCCATGTCCTGTTTCAGTCAATTACTATCATCCTGACTGTCTGTCCATTCTGCTAAACTATCAATGTCCTGTTTCAGTCAATTACTATCATCCTGACTGTCTATCCATTCTGCTAAACTATCCATGTCCTGTTTCAGTCAATTACTATCATCCTGACTGTCTGTCCATTCTGCTAAACTATCAATGTCCTGTTTCAGTCAATTACTATCATCCTGACTGTCTATCCATTCTGCTAAACTATCCATGTCCTGTTTCAGTCAATTACTATCATCCAGACTGTCTGTCCATTCTGCTAAACTATCCATGTCCTGCTTCAGTCAATTACTATCATCCTGACTGTCTGTCCATTCTGCTAAACTATCAATGTCCTGTTTCAGTCAATTACTATCATCCTGACTGTCTGTCCATTCTGCTAAACTATCAATGTCCTGTTTCAGTCAATTACTATCATCCTGACTGTCTGTCCATTCTGCTAAACTATCAATGTCCTGTTTCAGTCAATTACTATCATCCTGACTGTCTGTCCATTCTGCTAAATTATCAATGTCCTGTTTCAGTCAATTACTATCATCCTGACTGTCTGTCCATTCTGATAAACTATCAATGTCCTGTTTCAGTCAATTACTATCATCCTGACTCTCTGTCCATTCTGCTAAACTATCCATGTCCTGTTTCAGTCAATTACTATCATCCTAACTCTCTGTCCATTCTGCTAAACTATCCATGTCCTGTTTCAGTCAATTACTATCATCCTAACTCTCTGTCCATTCTGCTAAACTATCAATGTCCTGTTTCAGTCAATTACTATCATCCTGACTGTCTATCCATTCTGCTAAACTATCCATGTCCTGTTTCAGTCAATTACTATCATCCAGACTGTCTGTCCATTCTGCTAAACTATCCATGTCCTGCTTCAGTCAATTACTGTCATCCTGACTCTCTGTCCATTCTGCTAAACTATCCATGTCCTGTTTCAGTCAATTACTATCATCCTAACTCTCTGTCCATTCTGCTAAACTATCCATGTCCTGTTTCAGTCAATTACTATCATCCTGACTGTCTGTCCATTCTGCTAAACTATCCATGTCCTGTTTCAGTCAATCACTATCATCCTGACTGTCTGTCCATTCTGCTAAACTATCAATGTCCTGTTTCAGTCAATTACTATCATCCTGACTGTCTATCCATTCTGCTAAACTATCCATGTCCTGTTTCAGTCAATTACTATCATCCAGACTGTCTGTCCATTCTGCTAAACTATCCATGTCCTGCTTCAGTCAATTACTGTCATCCTGACTCTCTGTCCATTCTGCTAAACTATCCATGTCCTGTTTCAGTCAATTACTATCATCCTGACTGTCTGTCCATTCTGCTAAACTATCCATGTCCTGCTTCAGTCAATTACTGTCATCCTGACTCTCTGTCCATTCTGCTAAACTATCCATGTCCTGTTTCAGTCAATTACTATCATCCTAACTCTCTGTCCATTCTGCTAAACTATCCATGTCCTGTTTCAGTCAATTACTATCATCCAGACTGTCTGTCCATTCTGCTAAACTATCAATGTCCTGTTTCAGTCAATTACTATCATCCTGACTGTCTGTCCATTCTGCTAATCTATCCATGTCCTGTTTCAGTCAATTTCTCTCATCCAGAATGTCTGTCCATTCTGCTAAACTATCAATGTCCTGTTTCAGTCAATTACTATCATCCTGACTGTCTGTCCATTCTGTTAAACTATCAATGTCCTGTTTCAGTCAATTACTATCATCCAGACTGTCTGTCCATTCTGCGAAACTATCAATGTCCTGTTTCAGTCAATTACTATCATCCTGACTGTCTGTCCATTCTGCTAATCTATCAATGTCCTGTTTCAGTCAATTACTATCATCCTGACTGTCTGTCCATTCTGCTAAACTATCAATGTCCTGTTTGAGTCAATTACTATCATCCTGACTGTCTGTCCATTCTGCTAAACTATCAATGTCCTGTTTCAGTCAATTACTATCATCCTGATGTCTATCCATTCTGCTAAACTATCAATGTCCTGTTTCAGTCAATTACTATCATTCTGATCCTCTGTCCATACTGCTAACCTATCAATGTCCTGTTTCAGTCATTTCCTATCACCCTGACTTTCTGTCCATTCTGCTAATTTATCAATGTCCTGTTTCAGTCAATTACTATCATCCTGACTGTATGTCCATTCTGCTAAACTATCCATGTCCTGTTTCAGTCAATTACTATCACCCTGACTGTCTGTCCATTCTGCTAATTTATCAATGTCCTGTTTCAGTCAATTACTATCTCCCTGACTGTCTGTCCATTCTGCTAATTTATCAATGTCCTGTTTCAGTCAATTACTATCATCCTGACTGTCTGTCCATTCTGCTAAACTTTCCATGTCCTGTTTCAGTCAATTACTATCATCCTGACTGTCTGTCCATTCTGCTAAACTATCAATGTCCTGTTTCAGTCAATTACTATCATCCTGACTGTCTATCCATTCTGCTAAACTATCCATGTCCTGTTTCAGTCAATTACTATCATCCTGACTGTCTGTCCATTCTGCTAAACTATCAATGTCCTGTTTCAGTCAATTACTATCATCCTGACTGTCTATCCATTCTGCTAAACTATCCATGTCCTGTTTCAGTCAATTACTATCATCCAGACTGTCTGTCCATTCTGCTAAACTATCCATGTCCTGCTTCAGTCAATTACTATCATCCTGACTGTCTGTCCATTCTGCTAAACTATCAATGTCCTGTTTCAGTCAATTACTATCATCCTGACTGTCTGTCCATTCTGCTAAACTATCAATGTCCTGTTTCAGTCAATTACTATCATCCTGACTGTCTGTCCATTCTGCTAAACTATCAATGTCCTGTTTCAGTCAATTACTATCATCCTGACTGTCTGTCCATTCTGCTAAATTATCAATGTCCTGTTTCAGTCAATTACTATCATCCTGACTGTCTGTCCATTCTGATAAACTATCAATGTCCTGTTTCAGTCAATTACTATCATCCTGACTCTCTGTCCATTCTGCTAAACTATCCATGTCCTGTTTCAGTCAATTACTATCATCCTAACTCTCTGTCCATTCTGCTAAACTATCCATGTCCTGTTTCAGTCAATTACTATCATCCTAACTCTCTGTCCATTCTGCTAAACTATCAATGTCCTGTTTCAGTCAATTACTATCATCCTGACTGTCTATCCATTCTGCTAAACTATCCATGTCCTGTTTCAGTCAATTACTATCATCCAGACTGTCTGTCCATTCTGCTAAACTATCCATGTCCTGCTTCAGTCAATTACTGTCATCCTGACTCTCTGTCCATTCTGCTAAACTATCCATGTCCTGTTTCAGTCAATTACTATCATCCTAACTCTCTGTCCATTCTGCTAAACTATCCATGTCCTGTTTCAGTCAATTACTATCATCCTGACTGTCTGTCCATTCTGCTAAACTATCCATGTCCTGTTTCAGTCAATCACTATCATCCTGACTGTCTGTCCATTCTGCTAAACTATCCATGTCCTGTTTCAGTCAATTACTATCATCCTGATGTCTATCCATTCTGCTAAACTATCAATGTCCTGTTTCAGTCAATTACTATCATCCTGACTGTCTGTCCATTCTGCTAAACTATCCATGTCCAGTTTCAGTCAATTACTATCATCCTGACTGTCTGTCATTTCTGCTAATCTATCCATGTCCTGTTTCAGTCAATTACTATCATCCAGACTGTCTGTCCATTCTGCTAAACTATCAATGTCCTGTTTCAGTCAATTACTATCATCCTGACTGTCTGTCCATTCTGCTAATCTATCCATGTCCTGTTTCAGTCAATTTCTCTCATCCAGAATGTCTGTCCATTCTGCTAAACTATCAATGTCCTGTTTCAGTCAATTACTATCATCCTGACTGTCTGTCCATTCTGTTAAACTATCAATGTCCTGTTTCAGTCAATTACTATCATCCAGACTGTCTGTCCATTCTGCGAAACTATCAATGTCCTGTTTCAGTCAATTACTATCATCCTGACTGTCTGTCCATTCTGCTAATCTATCAATGTCCTGTTTCAGTCAATTACTATCATCCTGACTGTCTGTCCATTCTGCTAAACTATCAATGTCCTGTTTGAGTCAATTACTATCATCCTGACTGTCTGTCCATTCTGCTAAACTATCAATGTCCTGTTTCAGTCAATTACTATCATCCTGATGTCTATCCATTCTGCTAAACTATCAATGTCCTGTTTCAGTCAATTACTATCATTCTGATCCTCTGTCCATACTGCTAACCTATCAATGTCCTGTTTCAGTCATTTCCTATCACCCTGACTTTCTGTCCATTCTGCTAATTTATCAATGTCCTGTTTCAGTCAATTACTATCATCCTGACTGTATGTCCATTCTGCTAAACTATCCATGTCCTGTTTCAGTCAATTACTATCACCCTGACTGTCTGTCCATTCTGCTAATTTATCAATGTCCTGTTTCAGTCAATTACTATCTCCCTGACTGTCTGTCCATTCTGCTAATTTATCAATGTCCTGTTTCAGTCAATTACTATCATCCTGACTGTCTGTCCATTCTGCTAAACTTTCCATGTCCTGTTTCAGTCAATTACTATCATCCTGACTGTCTGTCCATTCTGCTAAACTATCAATGTCCTGTTTCAGTCAATTACTATCATCCTGACTGTCTATCCATTCTGCTAAACTATCCATGTCCTGTTTCAGTCAATTACTATCATCCTGACTGTCTGTCCATTCTGCTAAACTATCAATGTCCTGTTTCAGTCAATTACTATCATCCTGACTGTCTATCCATTCTGCTAAACTATCCATGTCCTGTTTCAGTCAATTACTATCATCCAGACTGTCTGTCCATTCTGCTAAACTATCCATGTCCTGCTTCAGTCAATTACTATCATCCTGACTGTCTGTCCATTCTGCTAAACTATCAATGTCCTGTTTCAGTCAATTACTATCATCCTGACTGTCTGTCCATTCTGCTAAACTATCAATGTCCTGTTTCAGTCAATTACTATCATCCTGACTGTCTGTCCATTCTGCTAAACTATCAATGTCCTGTTTCAGTCAATTACTATCATCCTGACTGTCTGTCCATTCTGCTAAATTATCAATGTCCTGTTTCAGTCAATTACTATCATCCTGACTGTCTGTCCATTCTGATAAACTATCAATGTCCTGTTTCAGTCAATTACTATCATCCTGACTCTCTGTCCATTCTGCTAAACTATCCATGTCCTGTTTCAGTCAATTACTATCATCCTAACTCTCTGTCCATTCTGCTAAACTATCCATGTCCTGTTTCAGTCAATTACTATCATCCTAACTCTCTGTCCATTCTGCTAAACTATCAATGTCCTGTTTCAGTCAATTACTATCATCCTGACTGTCTATCCATTCTGCTAAACTATCCATGTCCTGTTTCAGTCAATTACTATCATCCAGACTGTCTGTCCATTCTGCTAAACTATCCATGTCCTGCTTCAGTCAATTACTGTCATCCTGACTCTCTGTCCATTCTGCTAAACTATCCATGTCCTGTTTCAGTCAATTACTATCATCCTAACTCTCTGTCCATTCTGCTAAACTATCCATGTCCTGTTTCAGTCAATTACTATCATCCTGACTGTCTGTCCATTCTGCTAAACTATCCATGTCCTGTTTCAGTCAATCACTATCATCCTGACTGTCTGTCCATTCTGCTAAACTATCAATGTCCTGTTTCAGTCAATTACTATCATCCTGACTGTCTATCCATTCTGCTAAACTATCCATGTCCTGTTTCAGTCAATTACTATCATCCAGACTGTCTGTCCATTCTGCTAAACTATCCATGTCCTGCTTCAGTCAATTACTGTCATCCTGACTCTCTGTCCATTCTGCTAAACTATCCATGTCCTGTTTCAGTCAATTACTATCATCCTGACTGTCTATCCATTCTGCTAAACTATCCATGTCCTGTTTCAGTCAATTACTATCATCCAGACTGTCTGTCCATTCTGCTAAACTATCCAAGTCCTGCTTCAGTCAATTACTGTCATCCTGACTCTCTGTCCATTCTGCTAAACTATCCATGTCCTGTTTCAGTCAATTACTATCATCCTAACTCTCTGTCCATTCTGCTAAACTATCCATGTCCTGTTTCAGTCAATTACTATCATCCTGACTGTCTGTCCATTCTGCTAAACTATCCATGTCCTGTTTCAGTCAATTACTATCATCCTGACTGTCTGTCCATTCTGCTAAACTATCAATGTCCTGTTTCAGTCAATTACTATCATCCTGACTGTCTATCCATTCTGCTAAACTATCCATGTCCTGTTTCAGTCAATTACTATCATCCAGACTGTCTGTCCATTCTGCTAAACTATCCATGTCCTGCTTCAGTCAATTACTATCATCCTGACTGTCTGTCCATTCTGCTAAACTATCAATCTCCTGTTTCAGTCAATAACTATCATCCTGACTGTCTGTCCATTCTGCTAAACTATCCATGTCCTGTTTTATTCAATTACTATCATCCTGATCCTCTGTCCATACTGCTAACCTATCAATGTCCTGTTTCAGTCATTTCCTATCACCCTGACTTTCTGTACATTCTGCTAATTTATCAATGTCCTGTTTCAGTCAATTACTATCATCCTGACTGTATGTCCATTCTGCTAAACTATCCATGTCCTGTTTCAGTCAATTACTATCACCCTGACTGACTGTCCATTCTGCTAATTTATCAATGTCCTGTTTCAGTCAATTACTATCATCCTGACTGTCTGTCCATTCTGCTAAACTATCAATGTCCTGTTTCAGTCAATTACTATCATCCTGACTGTCTGTCCATTCTGCTAAACTATCAATGTCCAGTTTCAGTCAATTACTATCATCCTGACTGTCTGTCCATTCTGCTAAACTATCCACGTCCTGTTTCAGTCAATTACTATCATCCTGACTCTCTGTCCATTCTGCTAATCTATCCATGTCCTGTTTCAGTCAATTACTATCATCCTGACTGTCTGTCCATTCTGCTAATCTATCCATGTCCTGTTTCAGTCAATTACTATCATCCAGACTGTCTGTCCATTCTGCTAAACTATCAATGTCCTGTTTCAGTCAATTACTATCATCCTGACTCTCTGTCCCTTCTGCTAATCTATCAATGTCCTGTTTCAGTCAATTACTATCATCTAGACTGTCTGTCCATTCTGCGAAACTATCAATGTCCTGTTTCAGTCAATTACTATCATCCAGACTGTCTGTCCATTCTGCTAAACTATCAATGTCCTGTTTCAGTCAATTACTATCATCCTGACTGTCTGTCCATTCTGCTAAACTATCAATGTCCTGTTTCAGTCAATTACTATCATCCTGACTGTCTGTCCATTCTGCTGAACTATCAATGTCCTGTTTCAGTCAATTACTATCATCCTGATGTCTATCCATTCTGCTAAACTATCAATGTCCTGTTTCAGTCAATTACTATCATCCTGATCCTCTGTCCATACTGCTAACCTATCAATGTCCTGTTTCAGTCATTTCCTATCACCCTGACTGTCTGTCCATTCTGCTAATTTATCAATGTCCTGTTTCAGTCAATTACTATCATCCTGACTGTCTGTCCATTCTGCTAAACTATCCATGTCCTGTTTCAGTCAATTACTATCACCCTGACTGTCTGTCCATTCTGCTAATTTATCAATGTCCTGTTTCAGTCAATTACTATCACCCTGACTGTCTGTCCATTCTGCTAATTTATCAATGTCCTGTTTCAGTCATTTACTATCATCCTGACTGTCTGTCTATTCTGCTAAACTATCCATGTCCTGTTTCAGTCAATTACTATCATCCTGACTGTCTGTCCATTCTGCTAAACTATCCATGTCCTGTTTCAGTCAATTACTATCATCCTGACTGTCTGTCCATTCTGCTAAACTATCCATGTCCTGTTTCAGTCAATTACTATCATCCTGACTGTCTGTCCATTCTGCTAAACTATCAATATCCTGTTTCAGTCAATTACTATCATCCTGACTGTCTGTCCATTCTGCTAAACTATCCATGTCCTGTTTCAGTCAATTACTATCATCCTGACTGTCTGTCCATTCTGCTAAACTATCAATATCCTGTTTCAGTCAATTACTATCATCCTGACTGTCTGTCCATTCTGCTAAACTATCCATGTCCTGTTTCAGTCAATTACTATCATCCTGACTGTCTGTCCATTCTGCTAAACTATCAATATCCTGTTTCAGTCAATTACTATCATCCTGACTGTCTGTCCATTCTGCTAAACTATCCATGTCCTGTTTCAGTCAATTACTATCATCCTGACTGTCTGTCCATTCTGCTAAACTATCAATATCCTGTTTCAGTCAATTACTATCATCCTGACTGTCTGTCCATTCTGCTAAACTATCCATGTCCTGTTTCAGTCAATTACTATCATCCTGACTGTCTATCCATTGTGCTAAACTATCCATGTCCTGTTTCAGTCAATTACTATCATCCTGACTGTCTGTCCATTCTGATAAACTATCAAAGTCCTGTTTCAGTCAATTACTATCATCCTGACTGTCTGTCCATTCTGCGAAACTATCAATGTCCTATTTCAGTCAATTACTATCATCCTGACTGTCTGTCTTTTCTGCTAAACTATCCATGTCCTGTTTCAGTCAATTACTATCATCCTGACTGTCTGTCCATTCTGCTAAACTATCCATGTCCTGTTTCAGTCAATTACTATCATCCTGACTGTCTGTCCATTCTGCTAAACTATCCATGTCCTGTTTCAGTCAATTACTATCATCCTGATCCTCTGTCCATACTGCTAACCAATCAATGTCCTGTTCCAGTCATTTACTATCACCCTGACTGTCTGTCCATTCTGCTAATTTATCAATGTCCAGTTTCAGTCAATTTATATCATCCTGACTGTCTGTCCATACTGCTAAACTATCAATGTCGTGTTTCAGTCAATTACTATCATCCTGACTGTCTGTCCATTCTGCTAAACTATCAATGTCCTGTTTCAGTCAATTACTATCATCCTGACTGTCTGTCCATTGTGCTAAACTATCCATGTCCAGTTTCAGTCAATTACTATCATCCTGACTGTCTGTCCATTCTGCTAATCTATCCATGTCCTGTTTCAGTCAATTACTATCATCCTGATCCTCTGTCCATACTGCTAACCTATCAATGTCCTGTTTCAGTCATTTCCTATCACCCTGACTGTCTGTCCATTCTGCTAATATATCAAAGTCCTGTTTCAGTCAATTACTATCATCCTGATGACTGTCCATTCTGCTAAACTATCAATGTCCTGTTTCAGTCAATTACTATCATCCTGACTGTCTGTCCATTCTGCTAAACTATCCATGTCCAGTTTCAGTCAATTACTATCCTCCTGACTGTCTGTCCATTCTGCTAATCTATCCATGTCCTGTTTCAGTCAATTACTATCATCCTGATCCTCTGTCCATACTGCTGACCTATCAATGTCCTGTTTCAGTCATTTCCTATCACCCTGACTGTCTGTCCATTCTGCTAATCTATCAAAGTCCTGTTTCAGTCAATTACTATCATCCTGATGTCTGTCCATTCTGCTAAACTATCAATGTCCTGTTTCAGTCAATTACTATCATCCTGACTGTCTGTCCATTCTGCTATACTATCCATGTCCAGTTTCAGTCAATTACTATCATCCTGACTGTCTGTCCATTCTGCTAAACTATCCACGTCCTGTTTCAGTCAATTACTATCATCCTGACTCTCTGTCCATTCTGCTAATCTATCCATGTCCTGTTTCAGTCAATTACTATCATCCTGACTGTCTGTCCATTCTGCTAAACTATCAATGTCCTGTTTGAGTCAATTACTATCATCCTGACTGTCTGTCCATTCTGCTAAACTATCAATGTCCTGTTTCAGTCAATTACTATCATCCTGATGTCTATCCATTCTGCTAAACTATCAATGTCCTGTTTCAGTCAATTACTATCATTCTGATCCTCTGTCCATACTGCTAACCTATCAATGTCCTGTTTCAGTCATTTCCTATCACCCTGACTTTCTGTCCATTCTGCTAATTTATCAATGTCCTGTTTCAGTCAATTACTATCATCCTGACTGTATGTCCATTCTGCTAAACTATCCATGTCCTGTTTCAGTCAATTACTATCACCCTGACTGTCTGTCCATTCTGCTAATTTATCAATGTCCTGTTTCAGTCAATTACTATCTCCCTGACTGTCTGTCCATTCTGCTAATTTATCAATGTCCTGTTTCAGTCAATTACTATCATCCTGACTGTCTGTCCATTCTGCTAAACTTTCCATGTCCTGTTTCAGTCAATTACTATCATCCTGACTGTCTGTCCATTCTGCTAAACTATCAATGTCCTGTTTCAGTCAATTACTATCATCCTGACTGTCTATCCATTCTGCTAAACTATCCATGTCCTGTTTCAGTCAATTACTATCATCCTGACTGTCTGTCCATTCTGCTAAACTATCAATGTCCTGTTTCAGTCAATTACTATCATCCTGACTGTCTATCCATTCTGCTAAACTATCCATGTCCTGTTTCAGTCAATTACTATCATCCAGACTGTCTGTCCATTCTGCTAAACTATCCATGTCCTGCTTCAGTCAATTACTATCATCCTGACTGTCTGTCCATTCTGCTAAACTATCAATGTCCTGTTTCAGTCAATTACTATCATCCTGACTGTCTGTCCATTCTGCTAAACTATCAATGTCCTGTTTCAGTCAATTACTATCATCCTGACTGTCTGTCCATTCTGCTAAACTATCAATGTCCTGTTTCAGTCAATTACTATCATCCTGACTGTCTGTCCATTCTGCTAAATTATCAATGTCCTGTTTCAGTCAATTACTATCATCCTGACTGTCTGTCCATTCTGATAAACTATCAATGTCCTGTTTCAGTCAATTACTATCATCCTGACTCTCTGTCCATTCTGCTAAACTATCCATGTCCTGTTTCAGTCAATTACTATCATCCTAACTCTCTGTCCATTCTGCTAAACTATCCATGTCCTGTTTCAGTCAATTACTATCATCCTAACTCTCTGTCCATTCTGCTAAACTATCAATGTCCTGTTTCAGTCAATTACTATCATCCTGACTGTCTATCCATTCTGCTAAACTATCCATGTCCTGTTTCAGTCAATTACTATCATCCAGACTGTCTGTCCATTCTGCTAAACTATCCATGTCCTGCTTCAGTCAATTACTGTCATCCTGACTCTCTGTCCATTCTGCTAAACTATCCATGTCCTGTTTCAGTCAATTACTATCATCCTAACTCTCTGTCCATTCTGCTAAACTATCCATGTCCTGTTTCAGTCAATTACTATCATCCTGACTGTCTGTCCATTCTGCTAAACTATCCATGTCCTGTTTCAGTCAATCACTATCATCCTGACTGTCTGTCCATTCTGCTAAACTATCCATGTCCTGTTTCAGTCAATTACTATCATCCTGATGTCTATCCATTCTGCTAATCTATCCATGTCTGTTTCAGTCAATTACTATCATCCTGACTGTCTGTCCATTCTGCTAAACTATCAATGTCCTGTTTCAGTCAATTACTATCATCCTGACTGTCTGTCCATTCTGCTAAACTATCCATGTCCAGTTTCAGTCAATTACTATCATCCTGACTGTCTGTCATTTCTGCTAATCTATCCATGTCCTGTTTCAGTCAATTACTATCATCCAGACTGTCTGTCCATTCTGCTAAACTATCAATGTCCTGTTTCAGTCAATTACTATCATCCTGACTGTCTGTCCATTCTGCTAATCTATCCATGTCCTGTTTCAGTCAATTTCTCTCATCCAGAATGTCTGTCCATTCTGCTAAACTATCAATGTCCTGTTTCAGTCAATTACTATCATCCTGACTGTCTGTCCATTCTGTTAAACTATCAATGTCCTGTTTCAGTCAATTACTATCATCCAGACTGTCTGTCCATTCTGCGAAACTATCAATGTCCTGTTTCAGTCAATTACTATCATCCTGACTGTCTGTCCATTCTGCTAATCTATCAATGTCCTGTTTCAGTCAATTACTATCATCCTGACTGTCTGTCCATTCTGCTAAACTATCAATGTCCTGTTTGAGTCAATTACTATCATCCTGACTGTCTGTCCATTCTGCTAAACTATCAATGTCCTGTTTCAGTCAATTACTATCATCCTGATGTCTATCCATTCTGCTAAACTATCAATGTCCTGTTTCAGTCAATTACTATCATTCTGATCCTCTGTCCATACTGCTAACCTATCAATGTCCTGTTTCAGTCATTTCCTATCACCCTGACTTTCTGTCCATTCTGCTAATTTATCAATGTCCTGTTTCAGTCAATTACTATCATCCTGACTGTATGTCCATTCTGCTAAACTATCCATGTCCTGTTTCAGTCAATTACTATCACCCTGACTGTCTGTCCATTCTGCTAATTTATCAATGTCCTGTTTCAGTCAATTACTATCTCCCTGACTGTCTGTCCATTCTGCTAATTTATCAATGTCCTGTTTCAGTCAATTACTATCATCCTGACTGTCTGTCCATTCTGCTAAACTTTCCATGTCCTGTTTCAGTCAATTACTATCATCCTGACTGTCTGTCCATTCTGCTAAACTATCAATGTCCTGTTTCAGTCAATTACTATCATCCTGACTGTCTATCCATTCTGCTAAACTATCCATGTCCTGTTTCAGTCAATTACTATCATCCTGACTGTCTGTCCATTCTGCTAAACTATCAATGTCCTGTTTCAGTCAATTACTATCATCCTGACTGTCTATCCATTCTGCTAAACTATCCATGTCCTGTTTCAGTCAATTACTATCATCCAGACTGTCTGTCCATTCTGCTAAACTATCCATGTCCTGCTTCAGTCAATTACTATCATCCTGACTGTCTGTCCATTCTGCTAAACTATCAATGTCCTGTTTCAGTCAATTACTATCATCCTGACTGTCTGTCCATTCTGCTAAACTATCAATGTCCTGTTTCAGTCAATTACTATCATCCTGACTGTCTGTCCATTCTGCTAAACTATCAATGTCCTGTTTCAGTCAATTACTATCATCCTGACTGTCTGTCCATTCTGCTAAATTATCAATGTCCTGTTTCAGTCAATTACTATCATCCTGACTGTCTGTCCATTCTGATAAACTATCAATGTCCTGTTTCAGTCAATTACTATCATCCTGACTCTCTGTCCATTCTGCTAAACTATCCATGTCCTGTTTCAGTCAATTACTATCATCCTAACTCTCTGTCCATTCTGCTAAACTATCCATGTCCTGTTTCAGTCAATTACTATCATCCTAACTCTCTGTCCATTCTGCTAAACTATCAATGTCCTGTTTCAGTCAATTACTATCATCCTGACTGTCTATCCATTCTGCTAAACTATCCATGTCCTGTTTCAGTCAATTACTATCATCCAGACTGTCTGTCCATTCTGCTAAACTATCCATGTCCTGCTTCAGTCAATTACTGTCATCCTGACTCTCTGTCCATTCTGCTAAACTATCCATGTCCTGTTTCAGTCAATTACTATCATCCTAACTCTCTGTCCATTCTGCTAAACTATCCATGTCCTGTTTCAGTCAATTACTATCATCCTGACTGTCTGTCCATTCTGCTAAACTATCCATGTCCTGTTTCAGTCAATCACTATCATCCTGACTGTCTGTCCATTCTGCTAAACTATCAATGTCCTGTTTCAGTCAATTACTATCATCCTGACTGTCTATCCATTCTGCTAAACTATCCATGTCCTGTTTCAGTCAATTACTATCATCCAGACTGTCTGTCCATTCTGCTAAACTATCCATGTCCTGCTTCAGTCAATTACTGTCATCCTGACTCTCTGTCCATTCTGCTAAACTATCCATGTCCTGTTTCAGTCAATTACTATCATCCTGACTGTCTATCCATTCTGCTAAACTATCCATGTCCTGTTTCAGTCAATTACTATCATCCAGACTGTCTGTCCATTCTGCTAAACTATCCAAGTCCTGCTTCAGTCAATTACTGTCATCCTGACTCTCTGTCCATTCTGCTAAACTATCCATGTCCTGTTTCAGTCAATTACTATCATCCTAACTCTCTGTCCATTCTGCTAAACTATCCATGTCCTGTTTCAGTCAATTACTATCATCCTGACTGTCTGTCCATTCTGCTAAACTATCCATGTCCTGTTTCAGTCAATTACTATCATCCTGACTGTCTGTCCATTCTGCTAAACTATCAATGTCCTGTTTCAGTCAATTACTATCATCCTGACTGTCTATCCATTCTGCTAAACTATCCATGTCCTGTTTCAGTCAATTACTATCATCCAGACTGTCTGTCCATTCTGCTAAACTATCCATGTCCTGCTTCAGTCAATTACTGTCATCCTGACTCTCTGTCCATTCTGCTAAACTATCCATGTCCTGTTTCAGTCAATTACTATCATCCTGACTGTCTGTCCATTCTGCTAAACTATCCATGTCCTGCTTCAGTCAATTACTGTCATCCTGACTCTCTGTCCATTCTGCTAAACTATCCATGTCCTGTTTCAGTCAATTACTATCATCCTAACTCTCTGTCCATTCTGCTAAACTATCCATGTCCTGTTTCAGTCAATTACTATCATCCTGACTGTCTGTCCATTCTGCTAAACTATCAATGTCCTGTTTCAGTCAATTACTATCATCCTGACTGTCTATCCATTCTGATAAACTATCCATGTCCTGTTTCAGTCAATTACTATCATCCAGACTGTCTGTCCATTCTGCTAAACTATCCATGTCCTGCTTCAGTCAATTACTGTCATCCTGACTCTCTGTCCATTCTGCTAAACTATCCATGTCCTGTTTCAGTCAATTACTATCATCCTAACTCTCTGTCCATTCTGCTAAACTATCCATGTCCTGTTTTAGTCAATTACTATCATCCAGACTGTCTGTCCATTCTGCTAAACTATCCATGTCCTGCTTCAGTCAATTACTGTCATCCTGACTCTCTGTCCATTCTGCTAAACTATCCATGTCCTGTTTCAGTCAATTACTATCATCCTAACTCTCTGTCCATTCTGCTAAACTATCCATGTCCTGTTTCAGTCAATTACTATCATCCTAACTCTCTGTCCATTCTGCTAACCTATCCATGTCCTGTTTCAGTCAATTACTATCATCCTGACTGTCTGTCCATTCTGCTAAACTATCAATATCCTGTTTCAGTCAATTACTATCATCCTGACTGTCTGTCCATTCTGCTAAACTATCCATGTCCTGTTTCAGTCAATTACTATCATCCTGATTGTCTGTCCATTCTGCTAATCTATCCATGTCCTGTTTCAGTCAATTACTATCATCCTGACTGTCTGTCCATTCTGCTAAACTATCAATCTCCTGTTTCAGTCAATAACTATCATCCTGACTGTCTGTCCATTCTGCTAAACTATCCATGTCCTGTTTTATTCAATTACTATCATCCTGACTCTCTGTCCATTCTGCGAAACTATCAATGTCCTGTTTCAGTCAATTACTATCATCCTGACTGTCTATCCATTCTGCTAAACTATCCATGTCCTGTTTCAGTCAATTACTATCATCCAGACTGTCTGTCCATTCTGCTAAACTATCCATGTCCTGCTTCAGTCAATTACTGTCATCCTGACTCTCTGTCCATTCTGCTAAACTATCAATGTCCTGTTTCAGTCAATTACTATCATCCTAACTCTCTGTCCATTCTGCTAAACTATCCATGTCCTGTTTCAGTCAATTACTATCATCCAGACTGTCTGTCCATTCTGCTAAACTATCCATGTCCTGCTTCAGTCAATTACTGTCATCCTGACTCTCTGTCCATTCTGCTAAACTATCCATGTCCTGTTTCAGTCAATTACTATCATCCTGACTGTCTGTCCATTCTGCTAAACTATCAATGTCCTGTTTCAGTCAATTACTATCATCCTGACTGTCTGTCCATTCTGCTAATCTATCAATGTCCTGTTTCAGTCAATTACTATCATCCTGACTGTCTGTCCATTCTGCTAAACTATCAATGTCCTGTTTCAGTCAATTACTATCATCCTGATGTCTATCCATTCTGCTAAACTATCAATGTCCTGTTTCAGTCAATTACTATCATTCTGATCCTCTGTCCATACTGCTAACCTATCAATGTCCTGTTTCAGTCATTTCCTATCACCCTGACTTTCTGTACATTCTGCTAATTTATCAATGTCCTGTTTCAGTCAATTACTATCATCCTGACTGTATGTCCATTCTGCTAAACTATCCATGTCCTGTTTCAGTCAATTACTATCACCCTGACTGACTGTCCATTCTGCTAATTTATCAATGTCCTGTTTCAGTCAATTACTATCATCCTGACTGTCTGTCCATTCTGCTAAACTATCAATGTCCTGTTTCAGTCAATTACTATCATCCTGACTGTCTGTCCATTCTGCTAAACTATCAATGTCCAGTTTCAGTCAATTACTATCATCCTGACTGTCTGTCCATTCTGCTAAACTATCCACGTCCTGTTTCAGTCAATTACTATCATCCTGACTCTCTGTCCATTCTGCTAATCTATCCATGTCCTGTTTCAGTCAATTACTATCATCCTGACTGTCTGTCCATTCTGCTAATCTATCCATGTCCTGTTTCAGTCAATTACTATCATCCAGACTGTCTGTCCATTCTGCTAAACTATCAATGTCCTGTTTCAGTCAATTACTATCATCCTGACTCTCTGTCCCTTCTGCTAATCTATCAATGTCCTGTTTCAGTCAATTACTATCATCTAGACTGTCTGTCCATTCTGCGAAACTATCAATGTCCTGTTTCAGTCAATTACTATCATCCAGACTGTCTGTCCATTCTGCTAAACTATCAATGTCCTGTTTCAGTCAATTACTATCATCCTGACTGTCTGTCCATTCTGCTAAACTATCAATGTCCTGTTTCAGTCAATTACTATCATCCTGACTGTCTGTCCATTCTGCTGAACTATCAATGTCCTGTTTCAGTCAATTACTATCATCCTGATGTCTATCCATTCTGCTAAACTATCAATGTCCTGTTTCAGTCAATTACTATCATCCTGATCCTCTGTCCATACTGCTAACCTATCAATGTCCTGTTTCAGTCATTTCCTATCACCCTGACTGTCTGTCCATTCTGCTAATTTATCAATGTCCTGTTTCAGTCAATTACTATCATCCTGACTGTCTGTCCATTCTGCTAAACTATCCATGTCCTGTTTCAGTCAATTACTATCACCCTGACTGTCTGTCCATTCTGCTAATTTATCAATGTCCTGTTTCAGTCAATTACTATCACCCTGACTGTCTGTCCATTCTGCTAATTTATCAATGTCCTGTTTCAGTCATTTACTATCATCCTGACTGTCTGTCTATTCTGCTAAACTATCCATGTCCTGTTTCAGTCAATTACTATCATCCTGACTGTCTGTCCATTCTGCTAAACTATCCATGTCCTGTTTCAGTCAATTACTATCATCCTGACTGTCTGTCCATTCTGCTAAACTATCCATGTCCTGTTTCAGTCAATTACTATCATCCTGACTGTCTGTCCATTCTGCTAAACTATCAATATCCTGTTTCAGTCAATTACTATCATCCTGACTGTCTGTCCATTCTGCTAAACTATCCATGTCCTGTTTCAGTCAATTACTATCATCCTGACTGTCTGTCCATTCTGCTAAACTATCAATATCCTGTTTCAGTCAATTACTATCATCCTGACTGTCTGTCCATTCTGCTAAACTATCCATGTCCTGTTTCAGTCAATTACTATCATCCTGACTGTCTGTCCATTCTGCTAAACTATCAATATCCTGTTTCAGTCAATTACTATCATCCTGACTGTCTGTCCATTCTGCTAAACTATCCATGTCCTGTTTCAGTCAATTACTATCATCCTGACTGTCTGTCCATTCTGCTAAACTATCAATATCCTGTTTCAGTCAATTACTATCATCCTGACTGTCTGTCCATTCTGCTAAACTATCCATGTCCTGTTTCAGTCAATTACTATCATCCTGACTGTCTATCCATTGTGCTAAACTATCCATGTCCTGTTTCAGTCAATTACTATCATCCTGACTGTCTGTCCATTCTGATAAACTATCAAAGTCCTGTTTCAGTCAATTACTATCATCCTGACTGTCTGTCCATTCTGCGAAACTATCAATGTCCTATTTCAGTCAATTACTATCATCCTGACTGTCTGTCTTTTCTGCTAAACTATCCATGTCCTGTTTCAGTCAATTACTATCATCCTGACTGTCTGTCCATTCTGCTAAACTATCCATGTCCTGTTTCAGTCAATTACTATCATCCTGACTGTCTGTCCATTCTGCTAAACTATCCATGTCCTGTTTCAGTCAATTACTATCATCCTGATCCTCTGTCCATACTGCTAACCAATCAATGTCCTGTTCCAGTCATTTACTATCACCCTGACTGTCTGTCCATTCTGCTAATTTATCAATGTCCAGTTTCAGTCAATTTATATCATCCTGACTGTCTGTCCATACTGCTAAACTATCAATGTCGTGTTTCAGTCAATTACTATCATCCTGACTGTCTGTCCATTCTGCTAAACTATCAATGTCCTGTTTCAGTCAATTACTATCATCCTGACTGTCTGTCCATTGTGCTAAACTATCCATGTCCAGTTTCAGTCAATTACTATCATCCTGACTGTCTGTCCATTCTGCTAATCTATCCATGTCCTGTTTCAGTCAATTACTATCATCCTGATCCTCTGTCCATACTGCTAACCTATCAATGTCCTGTTTCAGTCATTTCCTATCACCCTGACTGTCTGTCCATTCTGCTAATATATCAAAGTCCTGTTTCAGTCAATTACTATCATCCTGATGACTGTCCATTCTGCTAAACTATCAATGTCCTGTTTCAGTCAATTACTATCATCCTGACTGTCTGTCCATTCTGCTAAACTATCCATGTCCAGTTTCAGTCAATTACTATCCTCCTGACTGTCTGTCCATTCTGCTAATCTATCCATGTCCTGTTTCAGTCAATTACTATCATCCTGATCCTCTGTCCATACTGCTGACCTATCAATGTCCTGTTTCAGTCATTTCCTATCACCCTGACTGTCTGTCCATTCTGCTAATCTATCAAAGTCCTGTTTCAGTCAATTACTATCATCCTGATGTCTGTCCATTCTGCTAAACTATCAATGTCCTGTTTCAGTCAATTACTATCATCCTGACTGTCTGTCCATTCTGCTATACTATCCATGTCCAGTTTCAGTCAATTACTATCATCCTGACTGTCTGTCCATTCTGCTAAACTATCCACGTCCTGTTTCAGTCAATTACTATCATCCTGACTCTCTGTCCATTCTGCTAATCTATCCATGTCCTGTTTCAGTCAATTACTATCATCCTGACTGTCTGTCCATTCTGCTAATCTATGCATGTCCTGTTTCAGTCAATTACTATCATCCTGATCCTCTGTCCATACTGCTAAACTATCAATGTCCTGTTTCAGTCATTTACTATCATCCTGATCCTCTGTCCATACTGCTAAACTATCAATGTCCTGTTTCAGTCATTTACTATCACCCTGACTGTCTGTTCATTCTGCTAATTTATCAATGTCCTGTTTCAGTCAATTACTATCATCCTCACTGTCTGTCCATTCTGCTAATTTATCAATGTCCTGTTTCAGTCAATTACTATCATCCTGACTGTCTGTCCATTCTGCTAAACTATCCATGTCCTGTTTCAGTCAATTACTATCATCCTGATGTCTATCCATTCTGCGAAACTATCCATGTCTGTTTCAGTCAATTACTATCATCCTGACTGTCTGTCCATTCTGCTAAACTATCAATGTCCTGTTTCAGTCAATTGCTATCATCCTGACTGTCTATCCATTCTGCTAAACTATCAATGTCCTGTTTCAGTCAATTGCTATCATCCTGACTCTCTGTCCATTCTGCTAAACTATCAATCTCCTGTTTCAGTCAATTACTATCATCCTGACTGTCTGTCCATTCTGCTAAACTATCAATGTCCAGTTTCAGTCAATTACTATCATCCTGACTGTCTGTCCATTCTGCTAAAGTATCCACGTCCTGTTTCAGTCAATTACTATCATCCTGACTCTCTGTCCATTCTGGTAATCTATCCATGTCCTGTTTCAGTCAATTACTATCATCCTGACTGTCTGTCCATTCTGCTAATCTATCCATGTCCTGTTTCAGTAAATTATTATCATCCAGACTGTCGGTCCATTCTGCTAAACTATCAATGTCCTGTTTCAGTCAATTACTATCATCCTGACTCTCTGTCCCTTCTGCTAATCTATCAATGTCCTGTTTCAGTCAATTACTATCATCCTGACTGTCTGTCCATTCTGCTAATCTATCCATGTCCTGTTTCAGTCAATTTCTCTCATCCAGACTGTCTGTCCATTCTGCTAAACTATCAATGTCCTGTTTCAGTCAATTACTATCATCCTGACTGTCTGTCCATTCTGCGAAACTATCAATGTCCTGTTTCAGTCAATTACTATCATCCTGACTGTCTGTCCATTCTGCTAATCTATCAATGTCCTGTTTCAGTCATTTACTATCATCCAGACTGTCTGTCCATTCTGCTAATCTCTCAATGTCCTGTTTCAGTCAATTACTATCATCCTGACTGTCTGTCCATTCTGCGAAACTATCAATGTCCTGTTTCAGTCAATTAATATCATCCTGACTCTCTGTCCATTCTGCTAATCTATCAATGTCCTGTTTCAGTCATTTACTATCATCCAGACTGTCTGTCCATTCTGCTAAACTATCAATGTCCTGTTTCAGTCAATTACAATCATCCTGACTGTCTGTCCATTCTGCTAAACTATCAATGTCCTGTTTCAGTCAATTACTATCATCCTGACTGTCCATTCTGCTAAACTATCAATGTCCTGTTTCAGTCAATTACTATCATCCTGATCCTCTGTCCATTCTAATTATCTATGTCCTGTTTCAGTCAATTACTATCATCCTGATCCTCTGTCCATTCTAATTATATATGTCCTGTTTCAGTCAATTACTATCATCCTGATCCTCTGTCCATTCTAATTATCTATGTCCTGTTTCAGTCAATTACTATCATCCTGATCCTCTGTCCATTCTAATTATATATGTCCTGTTTCAGTCAATTAGTATCATTCTGATCCTCTGTCTATTCTAATTATCTATGTCCTGTTTCAGTCAATTACTATCATCCTGATCCTCTGTCCATTCTAATTATATATGTCCTGTTTCAGTCAATTACTATCATTCTGATCCTCTGTCCATTCTAATTATATATGTCCTGTTTCAGTCAATTACTATCATTCTGATCCTCTGTCCATTCTAATTATCTATGTCCTGTTTCAGTCAATTACTATCATCCTGATCCTCTGTCTATTCTAATTATCTATGTCCTGTTTCAGTCAATTACTATCATCGTGATCCTCTGAACATTCTAATTATCTATGTCCTGTTTCAGTCAATTACTATCATCCTGATCCTCTGTCTATTCTAATTATCTATGTCCTGTTTCAGTCAATTACTATCATCCTGATCCTCTGTCCATTCTAATTATCCATGTCCTGTTTCAGTCAATTACTATCATCCTGATCCTCTGTCCATTCTAATTATCTATGTCCTGTTTCAGTCAATTACTATCATCCTGATCCTCTGTCCATTCTAATTATCTATGTCCTGTTTCAGTCAATTAATATCATCCTCATCCTCTGTCTATTCTAATTATCTATGTCCTGTTTCAGTCAATTACTATCATCCTGATCCTCTGTCCATTCTAATTATCTATGCCCTGTTTCAGTCAATTACTATCATCCTGATCCTCTGTCCATTCTAATTATCTATGTCCTGTTTCAGTCAATTACTATCATCCTGATCCTCTGTCCATTCTAATTATCTATGTCCTGTTTCAGTCAATTACTATCATCCTGATCCTCTGTCTATTCTAATTATCTATGTCCTGTTTCAGTCAATTACTATCATCCTGATCCTCTGTCCATTCTAATTATCTATGTCCTGTTTCAGTCAATTACTATCATCCTGATCCTCTGTCTATTCTAATTATCTATGTCCTGTTTCAGTCAATTAATATCATCCTGATCCTCTGTCCATTCTAATTATCTATGTCCTGTTTCAGTCAATTAATATCATCCTGACCCTCTGTCTATTCTAATTATCTATGTCCTGTTTCAGTCAATTACTATCATCCTGATCCTCTGTCCATTCTAATTATCAATGTCCTGTTTCAGTCAATTAATATCATCCTGATCCTCTGTCTATTCTAATTATCTATGTCCTGTTTCAGTCAATTACTATCATCCTGATCCTCTGTCCATTCTAATTATCAATGTCCTGTTTCAGTCAATTACTATCATCCTGATCCTCTGTCTATTCTAATTATCTATGTCCTGTTTCAGTCAATTAATATCATCCTGATCCTCTGTCTATTCTAATTATCTATGTCCTGTTTCAGTCAATTACTATCATCCTGATCCTCTGTCCATTCTAATTATCTATGTCCTGTTTCAGTCAATTACTATCATCCTGATCCTCTGTCTATTCTAATTATCAATGTCCTGTTTCAGTCAATTACTATCATCCTGATCCTATGTCTATTCTAATTATCTACGTCCTGTTTCAGTCAATTACTATCATCCTGATCCTCTGTCCATTCTAATTATCTATGTCCTGTTTCAGTCAATTACTGTCATCCTGATCCTCTGTCCATTCTAATTATCTATGTCCTGTTTCAGTCAATTACTATCATCCTGATCCTCTGTCTATTCTAATTATCTATGTCCTGTTTCAGTCAATTACTATCGTCCTGATCCTCTGTCCATTCTAATTATCTATGTCCTGTTTCAGTCAATTACTGTCATCCTGATCCTCTGTCTATTCTAATTATCTATGTCCTGTTTCAGTCAATTACTATCATCCTGATCCTCTGTCCATTCTAATTATCTATGTCCTGTTTCAGTCAATTACTATCATCCTGATCCTCTGTCTATTCTAATTATCTATGTCCTGTTTCAGTCAATTACTATCATCCTGATCCTCTGTCTATTCTAATTATCTATGTCCTGTTTCAGTCAATTACTATCATCCTGATCCTCTGTCCATTCTAATTATCTATGTCCTGTTTCAGTCAATTACTATCATCCTGATCCTCTGTCCATTCTAATTATCTATGTCCTGTTTCAGTCAATTACTATCATCCTGATCCTCTGTCCATTCTAATTATCTATGTCCTGTTTCAGTCAATTACTATCATCCTGAACCTCTGTCTATTCTAATTATCAATGTCCTGTTTCAGTCAATTACTGTCATCCTGATCCTCTGTCTATTCTAATTATCTATGTCCTGTTTCAGTCAATTACTATCATCCTGATCCTCTGTCCATTCTAATTATCTATGTCCTGTTTCACTCAATTACTATCATCCTGATCCTCTGTCTATTCTAATTATCTATGTCCTGTTTCAGTCAATTACTTTCATCCTGATCCTCTCTCTATTCTAATTATCTATGTCCTGTTTCAGTCAATTACTATCATCCTGATCCTCTGTCCATTCTAATTATCTATGTCCTGTTTCAGTCAATTACTATCATCCTGATCCTCTGTCCATTCTAATTATCTATGTCCTGTTTCAGTCAATTACTATCATCCTGATCCTCTGTCCATTCTAATTATCTATGTCCTGTTTCAGTCAATTACTATCATCCTGATCCTCTGTCTATTCTAATTATCAATGTCCTGTTTCAGTCAATTACTGTCATCCTGATCCTCTGTCTATTCTAATTATCTATATCCTGTTTCAGTCAATTACTATCATCCTGATCCTCTGTCCATTCTAATTATCTATGTCCTGTTTCAGTCAATTACTATCATCCTGATCCTCTGTCTATTCTAATTATCTCTGTCCTGTTTCAGTCAATTACTATCATCCTGATCCTCTGTCTATTCTAATTATCTATGTCCTGTTTCAGTCAATTACTATCATCCTGATCCTCTGTCCATTCTAATTATCTATGTCCTGTTTCAGTCAATTAATATCATCCTGATCCTCTGTCTATTCAAATTATCTATGTCCTGTTTCAGTCAATTACTATCATCCTAATCCTCTGTCTAATCTAATTATCAATGTCCTGTTTCAGTCAATTACTATCATCCTGATCCTCTGTCTATTCTAATTATCTATGTCCTGTTTCAGTCAATTACTATCATCCTGATCCTCTGTCCATTCTAATTATCGATGTCCTGTTTCAGTCAATTGCTATCATCCTGATCCTCTGTCCATTCTAATTATCGATGTCCTGTTTCAGTCAATTACTATCATCCTGATCCTCTGTCCATTCTAATTATCTATGTCCTGTTTCAGTCAATTACTATCATCCTGATCCTCTGTCCATTCTAATTATCTATGTCCTGTTTCAGTCAATTACTATCATCCTGATCCTCTGTCTATTCTAATTATCTATGTCCTGTTTCAGTCAATTAATATCATCCTGATCCTCTGTCCATTCTAATTATCTATGTCCTGTTTCAGTCAATCAATATCATCCTGACCCTCTGTCTATTCTAATTATCTATGTCCTGTTTCAGTCAATTACTATCATCCTGATCCTCTGTCCATTCTAATTATCAATGTCCTGTTTCAGTCAATTAATATCATCCTGATCCTCTGTCTATTCTAATTATCTATGTCCTGTTTCAGTCAATTACTATCATCCTGATCCTCTGTCCATTCTAATTATCAATGTCCTGTTTCAGTCAATTACTATCATCCTGATCCTCTGTCTATTCTAATTATCTATGTCCTGTTTCAGTCAATTAATATCATCCTGATCCTCTGTCTATTCTAATTATCTATGTCCTGTTTCAGTCAATTACTATCATCCTGATCCTCTGTCCATTCTAATTATCTATGTCCTGTTTCAGTCAATTACTATCATCCTGATCCTTTGTCTATTCTAATTATCAATGTCCTGTTTCAGTCAATTACTATCATCCTGATCCTATGTCTATTCTAATTATCTACGTCCTGTTTCAGTCAATTACTATCATCCTGATCCTCTGTCCATTCTAATTATCTATGTCCTGTTTCAGTCAATTACTATCATCCTGATCCTCTGTCTATTCTAATTATCTATGTCCTGTTTCAGTCAATTAATATCATCCTGATCCTCTGTCCATTCTAATTATCTATGTCCTGTTTCAGTCAATTAATATCATCCTGACCCTCTGTCCATTCTAATTATCTATGTCCTGTTTCAGTCAATTACTATCATCCTGATCCTCTGTCCATTCTAATTATCAATGTCCTGTTTCAGTCAATTAATATCATCCTGATCCTCTGTCTATTCTAATTATCTATGTCCTGTTTCAGTCAATTACTATCATCCTGATCCTCTGTCCATTCTAATTATCAATGTCCTGTTTCAGTCAATTACTATCATCCTGATCCTCTGTCTATTCTAATTATCTATGTCCTGTTTCAGTCAATTAATATCATCCTGATCCTCTGTCTATTCTAATTATCTATGTCCTGTTTCAGTCAATTACTATCATCCTGATCCTCTGTCCATTCTAATTATCTATGTCCTTTTTCAGTCAATTACTATCATCCTGATCCTCTGTCTATTCTAATTATCAATGTCCTGTTTCAGTCAATTACTATCATCCTGATCCTATGTCTATTCTAATTATCAACGTCCTGTTTCAGTCAATTACTATCATCCTGATCCTCTGTCCATTCTAATTATCTATGTCCTGTTTCAGTCAATTACTATCATCCTGATCCTCTGTCCATTCTAATTATCTATGTCCTGTTTCAGTCAATTACTATCATCCTGATCCTCTGTCTATTCTAATTATCTATGTCCTGTTTCAGTCAATTACTATCGTCCTGATCCTCTGTCCATTCTAATTATCTATGTCCTGTTTCAGTCAATTACTGTCATCCTGATCCTCTGTCTATTCTAATTATCTATGTCCTGTTTCAGTCAATTACTATCATCCTGATCCTCTGTCCATTCTAATTATCTATGTCCTGTTTCAGTCAATTACTATCATCCTGATCCTCTGTCTATTCTAATTATCTATGTCCTGTTTCAGTCAATTACTATCATCCTGATCCTCTGTCTATTCTAATTATCTATGCCCTGTTTCAGTCAATTACTATCATCCTGATTCTCTGTCTATTCTAATAATCTATGTCCTGTTTCAGTCAATTACTATCATCCTGATCCTCTGTCCATTCTAATTATCTATGTCCTGTTTCAGTCAATTACTATCATCCTGATCCTCTGTCCATTCTAATTATCTATGTCCTGTTTCAGTCAATTACTATCATCCTGATCCTCTGTCTATTCTAATTATCTATGTCCTGTTTCAGTCAATTACTATCATCCTGATCCTCTGTCCATTCTAATTATCTATGTCCTGTTTCAGTCAATTACTATCATCCTGATCCTCTGTCTATTCTAATTATCTATGTCCTGTTTCAGTCAATTAGTATCATCCTGATTCTCTGTCTATTCTAATAATCTATGTCCTGTTTCAGTCAATTACTATCATCCTGATCCTCTGTCCATTCTAATTATCTATGTCCTGTTTCAGTCAATTACTATCATCCTGATCCTCTGTCCATTCTAATTATCTATGTCCTGTTTCAATCAATTACTATCATCCTGATCCTCTGTCTATTCTAATTATCTATGTCCTGTTTCAGTCAATTACTATCATCCTGATCCTCTGTCCATTCTAATTATCTATGTCCTGTTTCAGTCAATTACTATCATCCTGATCCTCTGTCTATTCTAATTATCTATGTCCTGTTTCAGTCAATTACTATCATCCTGATCCTCTGTCCATTCTAATTATCTATGTCCTGTTTCAGTCAATTACTATCATCCTGATCCTCTGTCCATTCTAATTATCTATGTCCTGTTTCAGTCAATTACTATCATCCTGATCCTCTGTCCATTCTAATTATCTATGTCCTGTTTCAGTCAATTACTATCATCCTGAACCTCTGTCTATTCTAATTATCAATGTCCTGTTTCAGTCAATTACTGTCATCCTGATCCTCTGTCTATTCTAATTATCTATGTCCTGTTTCAGTCAATTACTATCATCCTGATCCTCTGTCCATTCTAATTATCTATGTCCTGTTTCACTCAATTACTATCATCCTGATCCTCTGTCTATTCTAATTATCTATGTCCTGTTTCAGTCAATTACTTTCATCCTGATCCTCTCTCTATTCTAATTATCTATGTCCTGTTTCAGTCAATTACTATCATCCTGATCCTCTGTCCATTCTAATTATCTATGTCCTGTTTCAGTCAATTACTATCATCCTGATCCTCTGTCCATTCTAATTATCTATGTCCTGTTTCAGTCAATTACTATCATCCTGATCCTCTGTCCATTCTAATTATCTATGTCCTGTTTCAGTCAATTACTATCATCCTGATCCTCTGTCTATTCTAATTATCAATGTCCTGTTTCAGTCAATTACTGTCATCCTGATCCTCTGTCTATTCTAATTATCTATATCCTGTTTCAGTCAATTACTATCATCCTGATCCTCTGTCCATTCTAATTATCTATGTCCTGTTTCAGTCAATTACTATCATCCTGATCCTCTGTCTATTCTAATTATCTATGTCCTGTTTCAGTCAATTACTATCATCCTGATCCTCTGTCTATTCTAATTATCTATGTCCTGTTTCAGTCAATTACTATCATCCTGATCCTCTGTCCATTCTAATTATCTATGTCCTGTTTCAGTCAATTAATATCATCCTGATCCTCTGTCTATTCTAATTATCTATGTCCTGTTTCAGTCAATTACTATCATCCTAATCCTCTGTCTAATCTAATTATCAATGTCCTGTTTCAGTCAATTACTATCATCCTGATCCTCTGTCTATTCTAATTATCTATGTCCTGTTTCAGTCAATTACTATCATCCTGATCCTCTGTCCATTCTAATTATCGATGTCCTGTTTCAGTCAATTGCTATCATCCTGATCCTCTGTCCATTCTAATTATCGATGTCCTGTTTCAGTCAATTACTATCATCCTGATCCTCTGTCCATTCTAATTATCTATGTCCTGTTTCAGTCAATTACTATCATCCTGATCCTCTGTCTATTCTAATTATCTATGTCCTGTTTCAGTCAATTACTATCATCCTGATCCTCTGTCCATTCTAATTATCTATGTCCTGTTTCAGTCAATTACTATCATCCTGATCCTCTGTCTATTCTAATTATCTATGTCCTGTTTCAGTCAATTACTATCATCCTGATCCTCTGTCTATTCTAATTATCTATGTCCTGTTTCAGTCAATTACTATCATCCTGATCCTCTGTCCATTCTAATTATCTATGTCCTGTTTCAGTCAATTAATATCATCCTGATCCTCTGTCCATTCTAATTATCTATGTCCTGTTTGAGTCAATTACTATCATCCTGATCCTCTGTCCATTCTAATTATCTATGTCCTGTTTCAGTCAATTAATATCATCCTGATCCTCTGTCCATTCTAATTATCTATGTCCTGTTTCAGTCAATTACTATCATCCTCATCCACTGTCCATTCTAATTATCAATGTCCTGTTTCAGTCAATTATTATCATCCTGATCCTCTTTCCATTCTAATTATCTATGTCCTGTTTCAGTCAATTACTATCATCCTGATCCTCTGAACATTCTAATGATCTATGTCCTGTTTCAGTCAATTACTATCATCCTGATCCTCTGTCTATTCTAATTATCTATGTCCTGTTTCAGTCAATTACTATCATCCTGATCCTCTGTCCATTCTAATTATCTATGTCCTGTTTCAGTCAATTACTATCATCCTGATCCTCTGTCCATTCTAATTATCTATGTCCTGTTTCAGTCAATTACTATCATCCTGATCCTCTGTCTATTCTAATTATCTATGTCCTGTTTCAGTCAATTACTATCATCCTGATCCTCTGTCCATTCTAATTATCTATGTCCTGTTTCAGTCAATTAATATCATCGTGATCCTCTGAACATTCTAATTATCTATGTCCTGTTTCAGTCAATTACTATCATCCTGATCCTCTGTCTATTCTAATTATCTATGTCCTGTTTCAGTCAATTAATATCATCCTGATCCTCTGAACATTCTAATTATCTATGTCCTGTTTCAGTCAATTACTATCATCCTGATCCTCTGTCCATTCTAATTATCTATGTCCTGTTTCAGTCAATTGCTATCATCCTGATCCTCTGTCCATTCTAATTATCGATGTCCTGTTTCAGTCAATTACTATCATCCTGATCCTCTGTCCATTCTAATTATCTATGTCCTGTTTCAGTCAATTAATATCATCCTGATCCTCTGAACATTCTAATTATCTATGTCCTGTTTCAGTCAATTATTATCATCCTGATCCTCTGTCCATTCTAATTATCTATGTCCTGTTTCAGTCAATTATTATCATCCTGATCCTCTGTCCATTCTAATTATCTATGTCCTGTTTCAGTCAATTAATATCATCCTGATCCTCTGAACATTCTAATTATCTATGTCCTGTTTCAGTCAATTATTATCATCCTGATCCTCTGTCCATTCTAATTATCTATGTCCTGTTTCAGTCAATTATTATCATCCTGATCCTCTGTCCATTCTAATTATCAATGTCCTGTTTCAGTCAATTACTATCATCCTGATCCTCTGTCCATTCTAATTATCTATGTCCTGTTTCAGTCAATTACTATCATCCTGATCCTCTGTCCATTCTAATTATCGATGTCCTGTTTCAGTCAATTGCTATCATCCTGATCCTCTGTCCATTCTAATTATCGATGTCCTGTTTCAGTCAATTACTATCATCCTGATCCTCTGTCCATTCTAATTATCTATGTCCTGTTTCAGTCAATTACTATCATCCTGATCCTCTGTCTATTCTAATTATCTATGTCCTGTTTCAGTCAATTACTATCATCCTGATCCTCTGTCCATTCTAATTATCTATGTCCTGTTTCAGTCAATTACTATCATCCTGATCCTCTGTCTATTCTAATTATCTATGTCCTGTTTCAGTCAATTGCTATCATCCTGATCCTCTGTCCATTCTAATTATCTATGTCCTGTTTCAGTCAATTACTATCATCCTGATCCTCTGTCCATTCTAATTATCTATGTCCTGTTTCAGTCAATTAATATCATCCTGATCCTCTGTCCATTCTAATTATCTATGTCCTGTTTGAGTCAATTACTATCATCCTGATCCTCTGTCCATTCTAATTATCTATGTCCTGTTTCAGTCAATTAATATCATCCTGATCCTCTGTCCATTCTAATTATCTATGTCCTGTTTCAGTCAATTACCATAATCCTGATCCTCTGTCCATTCTAATTATCGATGTCCTGTTTCAGTCAATTGCTATCATCCTGATCCTCTGTCCATTCTAATTATCGATGTCCTGTTTCAGTCAATTACTATCATCCTGATCCTCTGTCCATTCTAATTATCTATGTCCTGTTTCAGTCAATTACTATCATCCTGATCCTCTGTCTATTCTAATTATCTATGTCCTGTTTCAGTCAATTACTATCATCCTGATCCTCTGTCCATTCTAATTATCTATGTCCTGTTTCAGTCAATTACTATCATCCTGATCCTCTGTCTATTCTAATTATCTATGTCCTGTTTCAGTCAATTGCTATCATCCTGATCCTCTGTCCATTCTAATTATCTATGTCCTGTTTCAGTCAATTACTATCATCCTGATCCTCTGTCCATTCTAATTATCTATGTCCTGTTTCAGTCAATTAATATCATCCTGATCCTCTGTCCATTCTAATTATCTATGTCCTGTTTGAGTCAATTACTATCATCCTGATCCTCTGTCCATTCTAATTATCTATGTCCTGTTTCAGTCAATTAATATCATCCTGATCCTCTGTCCATTCTAATTATCAATGTCCTGTTTCAGTCAATTACTATCATCCTGATCCTATGTCTATTCTAATTATCTACGTCCTGTTTCAGTCAATTACTATCATCCTGATCCTCTGTCCATTCTAATTATCTATGTCCTGTTTCAGTCAATTACTATCATCCTGATCCTCTGTCCATTCTAATTATCTATGTCCTGTTTCAGTCAATTACTATCATCCTGATCCTCTGTCTATTCTAATTATCTATGTCCTGTTTCAGTCAATTACTATCGTCCTGATCCTCTGTCCATTCTAATTATCTATGTCCTGTTTCAGTCAATTACTGTCATCCTGATCCTCTGTCTATTCTAATTATCTATGTCCTGTTTCAGTCAATTACTATCATCCTGATCCTCTGTCCATTCTAATTATCTATGTCCTGTTTCAGTCAATTACTATCATCCTGATCCTCTGTCTATTCTAATTATCTATGTCCTGTTTCAGTCAATTACTATCATCCTGATCCTCTGTCTATTCTAATTATCTATGCCCTGTTTCAGTCAATTACTATCATCCTGATTCTCTGTCTATTCTAATAATCTATGTCCTGTTTCAGTCAATTACTATCATCCTGATCCTCTGTCCATTCTAATTATCTATGTCCTGTTTCAGTCAATTACTATCATCCTGATCCTCTGTCCATTCTAATTATCTATGTCCTGTTTCAGTCAATTACTATCATCCTGATCCTCTGTCTATTCTAATTATCTATGTCCTGTTTCAGTCAATTACTATCATCCTGATCCTCTGTCCATTCTAATTATCTATGTCCTGTTTCAGTCAATTACTATCATCCTGATCCTCTGTCTATTCTAATTATCTATGTCCTGTTTCAGTCAATTAGTATCATCCTGATTCTCTGTCTATTCTAATAATCTATGTCCTGTTTCAGTCAATTACTATCATCCTGATCCTCTGTCCATTCTAATTATCTATGTCCTGTTTCAGTCAATTACTATCATCCTGATCCTCTGTCCATTCTAATTATCTATGTCCTGTTTCAATCAATTACTATCATCCTGATCCTCTGTCTATTCTAATTATCTATGTCCTGTTTCAGTCAATTACTATCATCCTGATCCTCTGTCCATTCTAATTATCTATGTCCTGTTTCAGTCAATTACTATCATCCTGATCCTCTGTCTATTCTAATTATCTATGTCCTGTTTCAGTCAATTACTATCATCCTGATCCTCTGTCCATTCTAATTATCTATGTCCTGTTTCAGTCAATTACTATCATCCTGATCCTCTGTCCATTCTAATTATCTATGTCCTGTTTCAGTCAATTACTATCATCCTGATCCTCTGTCCATTCTAATTATCTATGTCCTGTTTCAGTCAATTACTATCATCCTGAACCTCTGTCTATTCTAATTATCAATGTCCTGTTTCAGTCAATTACTGTCATCCTGATCCTCTGTCTATTCTAATTGTCTATGTCCTGTTTCAGTCAATTACTATCATCCTGATCCTCTGTCCATTCTAATTATCTATGTCCTGTTTCACTCAATTACTATCATCCTGATCCTCTGTCTATTCTAATTATCTATGTCCTGTTTCAGTCAATTACTTTCATCCTGATCCTCTCTCTATTCTAATTATCTATGTCCTGTTTCAGTCAATTACTATCATCCTGATCCTCTGTCCATTCTAATTATCTATGTCCTGTTTCAGTCAATTACTATCATCCTGATCCTCTGTCCATTCTAATTATCTATGTCCTGTTTCAGTCAAATACTATCATCCTGATCCTCTGTCCATTCTAATTATCTATGTCCTGTTTCAGTCAATTACTATCATCCTGATCCTCTGTCTATTCTAATTATCAATGTCCTGTTTCAGTCAATTACTGTCATCCTGATCCTCTGTCTATTCTAATTATCTATATCCTGTTTCAGTCAATTACTATCATCCTGATCCTCTGTCCATTCTAATTATCTATGTCCTGTTTCAGTCAATTACTATCATCCTGATCCTCTGTCTATTCTAATTATCTATGTCCTGTTTCAGTCAATTACTATCATCCTGATCCTCTGTCTATTCTAATTATCTATGTCCTGTTTCAGTCAATTACTATCATCCTGATCCTCTGTCCATTCTAATTATCTATGTCCTGTTTCAGTCAATTAATATCATCCTGATCCTCTGTCTATTCTAATTATCTATGTCCTGTTTCAGTCAATTACTATCATCCTAATCCTCTGTCTAATCTAATTATCAATGTCCTGTTTCAGTCAATTACTATCATCCTGATCCTCTGTCTATTCTAATTATCTATGTCCTGTTTCAGTCAATTACTATCATCCTGATCCTCTGTCCATTCTAATTATCGATGTCCTGTTTCAGTCAATTGCTATCATCCTGATCCTCTGTCCATTCTAATTATCGATGTCCTGTTTCAGTCAATTACTATCATCCTGATCCTCTGTCCATTCTAATTATCTATGTCCTGTTTCAGTCAATTACTATCATCCTGATCCTCTGTCTATTCTAATTATCTATGTCCTGTTTCAGTCAATTACTATCATCCTGATCCTCTGTCCATTCTAATTATCTATGTCCTGTTTCAGTCAATTACTATCATCCTGATCCTCTGTCTATTCTAATTATCTATGTCCTGTTTCAGTCAATTACTATCATCCTGATCCTCTGTCTATTCTAATTATCTATGTCCTGTTTCAGTCAATTACTATCATCCTGATCCTCTGTCCATTCTAATTATCTATGTCCTGTTTCAGTCAATTAATATCATCCTGATCCTCTGTCCATTCTAATTATCTATGTCCTGTTTGAGTCAATTACTATCATCCTGATCCTCTGTCCATTCTAATTATCTATGTCCTGTTTCAGTCAATTACTATCATCCTGATCCTCTGTCCATTCTAATTATCTATGTCCTGTTTCAGTCAATTACTATCATCCTCATCCACTGTCCATTCTAATTATCAATGTCCTGTTTCAGTCAATTATTATCATCCTGATCCTCTTTCCATTCTAATTATCTATGTCCTGTTTCAGTCAATTACTATCATCCTGATCCTCTGAACATTCTAATGATCTATGTCCTGTTTCAGTCAATTACTATCATCCTGATCCTCTGTCTATTCTAATTATCTATGTCCTGTTTCAGTCAATTACTATCATCCTGATCCTCTGTCCATTCTAATTATCTATGTCCTGTTTCAGTCAATTACTATCATCCTGATCCTCTGTCCATTCTAATTATCTATGTCCTGTTTCAGTCAATTACTATCATCCTGATCCTCTGTCTATTCTAATTATCTATGTCCTGTTTCAGTCAATTACTATCATCCTGATCCTCTGTCCATTCTAATTATCTATGTCCTGTTTCAGTCAATTAATATCATCCTGATCCTCTGAACATTCTAATTATCTATGTCCTGTTTCAGTCAATTACTATCATCCTGATCCTCTGTCCATTCTAATTATCTATGTCCTGTTTCAGTCAATTGCTATCATCCTGATCCTCTGTCCATTCTAATTATCGATGTCCTGTTTCAGTCAATTACTATCATCCTGATCCTCTGTCCATTCTAATTATCTATGTCCTGTTTCAGTCAATTAATATCATCCTGATCCTCTGAACATTCTAATTATCTATGTCCTGTTTCAGTCAATTATTATCATCCTGATCCTCTGTCCATTCTAATTATCTATGTCCTGTTTCAGTCAATTATTATCATCCTGATCCTCTGTCCATTCTAATTATCTATGTCCTGTTTCAGTCAATTAATATCATCCTGATCCTCTGAACATTCTAATTATCTATGTCCTGTTTCAGTCAATTATTATCATCCTGATCCTCTGTCCATTCTAATTATCTATGTCCTGTTTCAGTCAATTATTATCATCCTGATCCTCTGTCCATTCTAATTATCAATGTCCTGTTTCAGTCAATTACTATCATCCTGATCCTCTGTCCATTCTAATTATCTATGTCCTGTTTCAGTCAATTACTATCATCCTGATCCTCTGTCCATTCTAATTATCGATGTCCTGTTTCAGTCAATTGCTATCATCCTGATCCTCTGTCCATTCTAATTATCGATGTCCTGTTTCAGTCAATTACTATCATCCTGATCCTCTGTCCATTCTAATTATCTATGTCCTGTTTCAGTCAATTACTATCATCCCGATCCTCTGTCTATTCTAATTATCTATGTCCTGTTTCAGTCAATTACTATCATCCTGATCCTCTGTCCATTCTAATTATCTATGTCCTGTTTCAGTCAATTACTATCATCCTGATCCTCTGTCTATTCTAATTATCTATGTCCTGTTTCAGTCAATTGCTATCATCCTGATCCTCTGTCCATTCTAATTATCTATGTCCTGTTTCAGTCAATTACTATCATCCTGATCCTCTGTCCATTCTAATTATCTATGTCCTGTTTCAGTCAATTAATATCATCCTGATCCTCTGTCCATTCTAATTATCTATGTCCTGTTTGAGTCAATTACTATCATCCTGATCCTCTGTCCATTCTAATTATCTATGTCCTGTTTCAGTCAATTACTATCATCCTGATCCTCTGTCCATTCTAATTATCTATGTCCTGTTTCAGTCAATTACTATCATCCTGATCCTCTGTCTATTCTAATTATCTATGTCCTGTTTCAGTCAATTACTATCATCCTGATCCTCTGTCCATTCTAATTATCTATGTCCTGTTTCAGTCAATTAATATCATCCTGATCCTCTGAACATTCTAATTATCTATGTCCTGTTTCAGTCAATTACTATCATCCTGATCCTCTGTCTATTCTAATTATCTATGTCCTGTTTCAGTCAATTAATATCATCCTGATCCTCTGAACATTCTAATTATCTATGTCCTGTTTCAGTCAATTACTATCATCCTGATCCTCTGTCCATTCTAATTATCTATGTCCTGTTTCAGTCAATTGCTATCATCCTGATCCTCTGTCCATTCTAATTATCGATGTCCTGTTTCAGTCAATTACTATCATCCTGATCCTCTGTCCATTCTAATTATCTATGTCCTGTTTCAGTCAATTAATATCATCCTGATCCTCTGAACATTCTAATTATCTATGTCCTGTTTCAGTCAATTATTATCATCCTGATCCTCTGTCCATTCTAATTATCTATGTCCTGTTTCAGTCAATTATTATCATCCTGATCCTCTGTCCATTCTAATTATCTATGTCCTGTTTCAGTCAATTAATATCATCCTGATCCTCTGAACATTCTAATTATCTATGTCCTGTTTCAGTCAATTATTATCATCCTGATCCTCTGTCCATTCTAATTATCTATGTCCTGTTTCAGTCAATTATTATCATCCTGATCCTCTGTCCATTCTAATTATCAATGTCCTGTTTCAGTCAATTACTATCATCCTGATCCTCTGTCCATTCTAATTATCTATGTCCTGTTTCAGTCAATTACTATCATCCTGATCCTCTGTCCATTCTAATTATCGATGTCCTGTTTCAGTCAATTGCTATCATCCTGATCCTCTGTCCATTCTAATTATCGATGTCCTGTTTCAGTCAATTACTATCATCCTGATCCTCTGTCCATTCTAATTATCTATGTCCTGTTTCAGTCAATTACTATCATCCTGATCCTCTGTCTATTCTAATTATCTATGTCCTGTTTCAGTCAATTACTATCATCCTGATCCTCTGTCCATTCTAATTATCTATGTCCTGTTTCAGTCAATTACTATCATCCTGATCCTCTGTCTATTCTAATTATCTATGTCCTGTTTCAGTCAATTGCTATCATCCTGATCCTCTGTCCATTCTAATTATCTATGTCCTGTTTCAGTCAATTACTATCATCCTGATCCTCTGTCCATTCTAATTATCTATGTCCTGTTTCAGTCAATTAATATCATCCTGATCCTCTGTCCATTCTAATTATCTATGTCCTGTTTGAGTCAATTACTATCATCCTGATCCTCTGTCCATTCTAATTATCTATGTCCTGTTTCAGTCAATTAATATCATCCTGATCCTCTGTCCATTCTAATTATCTATGTCCTGTTTCAGTCAATTACCATAATCCTGATCCTCTGTCCATTCTAATTATCGATGTCCTGTTTCAGTCAATTGCTATCATCCTGATCCTCTGTCCATTCTAATTATCGATGTCCTGTTTCAGTCAATTACTATCATCCTGATCCTCTGTCCATTCTAATTATCTATGTCCTGTTTCAGTCAATTACTATCATCCTGATCCTCTGTCTATTCTAATTATCTATGTCCTGTTTCAGTCAATTACTATCATCCTGATCCTCTGTCCATTCTAATTATCTATGTCCTGTTTCAGTCAATTACTATCATCCTGATCCTCTGTCTATTCTAATTATCTATGTCCTGTTTCAGTCAATTGCTATCATCCTGATCCTCTGTCCATTCTAATTATCTATGTCCTGTTTCAGTCAATTACTATCATCCTGATCCTCTGTCCATTCTAATTATCTATGTCCTGTTTCAGTCAATTAATATCATCCTGATCCTCTGTCCATTCTAATTATCTATGTCCTGTTTGAGTCAATTACTATCATCCTGATCCTCTGTCCATTCTAATTATCTATGTCCTGTTTCAGTCAATTAATATCATCCTGATCCTCTGTCCATTCTAATTATCAATGTCCTGTTTCAGTCAATTACTATCATCCTGATCCTATGTCTATTCTAATTATCTACGTCCTGTTTCAGTCAATTACTGTCATCCTGATCCTCTGTCCATTCTAATTATCTATGTCCTGTTTCAGTCAATTACTATCATCCTGATCCTCTGTCCATTCTAATTATCTATGTCCTGTTTCAGTCAATTACTATCATCCTGATCCTCTGTCTATTCTAATTATCTATGTCCTGTTTCAGTCAATTACTATCGTCCTGATCCTCTGTCCATTCTAATTATCTATGTCCTGTTTCAGTCAATTACTGTCATCCTGATCCTCTGTCTATTCTAATTATCTATGTCCTGTTTCAGTCAATTACTATCATCCTGATCCTCTGTCCATTCTAATTATCTATGTCCTGTTTCAGTCAATTACTATCATCCTGATCCTCTGTCTATTCTAATTATCTATGTCCTGTTTCAGTCAATTACTATCATCCTGATCCTCTGTCTATTCTAATTATCTATGCCCTGTTTCAGTCAATTACTATCATCCTGATTCTCTGTCTATTCTAATAATCTATGTCCTGTTTCAGTCAATTACTATCATCCTGATCCTCTGTCCATTCTAATTATCTATGTCCTGTTTCAGTCAATTACTATCATCCTGATCCTCTGTCCATTCTAATTATCTATGTCCTGTTTCAGTCAATTACTATCATCCTGATCCTCTGTCTATTCTAATTATCTATGTCCTGTTTCAGTCAATTACTATCATCCTGATCCTCTGTCCATTCTAATTATCTATGTCCTGTTTCAGTCAATTACTATCATCCTGATCCTCTGTCTATTCTAATTATCTATGTCCTGTTTCAGTCAATTAGTATCATCCTGATTCTCTGTCTATTCTAATAATCTATGTCCTGTTTCAGTCAATTACTATCATCCTGATCCTCTGTCCATTCTAATTATCTATGTCCTGTTTCAGTCAATTACTATCATCCTGATCCTCTGTCCATTCTAATTATCTATGTCCTGTTTCAATCAATTACTATCATCCTGATCCTCTGTCTATTCTAATTATCTATGTCCTGTTTCAGTCAATTACTATCATCCTGATCCTCTGTCCATTCTAATTATCTATGTCCTGTTTCAGTCAATTACTATCATCCTGATCCTCTGTCTATTCTAATTATCTATGTCCTGTTTCAGTCAATTACTATCATCCTGATCCTCTGTCCATTCTAATTATCTATGTCCTGTTTCAGTCAATTACTATCATCCTGATCCTCTGTCCATTCTAATTATCTATGTCCTGTTTCAGTCAATTACTATCATCCTGATCCTCTGTCCATTCTAATTATCTATGTCCTGTTTCAGTCAATTACTATCATCCTGAACCTCTGTCTATTCTAATTATCAATGTCCTGTTTCAGTCAATTACTGTCATCCTGATCCTCTGTCTATTCTAATTGTCTATGTCCTGTTTCAGTCAATTACTATCATCCTGATCCTCTGTCCATTCTAATTATCTATGTCCTGTTTCACTCAATTACTATCATCCTGATCCTCTGTCTATTCTAATTATCTATGTCCTGTTTCAGTCAATTACTTTCATCCTGATCCTCTCTCTATTCTAATTATCTATGTCCTGTTTCAGTCAATTACTATCATCCTGATCCTCTGTCCATTCTAATTATCTATGTCCTGTTTCAGTCAATTACTATCATCCTGATCCTCTGTCCATTCTAATTATCTATGTCCTGTTTCAGTCAAATACTATCATCCTGATCCTCTGTCCATTCTAATTATCTATGTCCTGTTTCAGTCAATTACTATCATCCTGATCCTCTGTCTATTCTAATTATCAATGTCCTGTTTCAGTCAATTACTGTCATCCTGATCCTCTGTCTATTCTAATTATCTATATCCTGTTTCAGTCAATTACTATCATCCTGATCCTCTGTCCATTCTAATTATCTATGTCCTGTTTCAGTCAATTACTATCATCCTGATCCTCTGTCTATTCTAATTATCTATGTCCTGTTTCAGTCAATTACTATCATCCTGATCCTCTGTCTATTCTAATTATCTATGTCCTGTTTCAGTCAATTACTATCATCCTGATCCTCTGTCCATTCTAATTATCTATGTCCTGTTTCAGTCAATTAATATCATCCTGATCCTCTGTCTATTCTAATTATCTATGTCCTGTTTCAGTCAATTACTATCATCCTAATCCTCTGTCTAATCTAATTATCAATGTCCTGTTTCAGTCAATTACTATCATCCTGATCCTCTGTCTATTCTAATTATCTATGTCCTGTTTCAGTCAATTACTATCATCCTGATCCTCTGTCCATTCTAATTATCGATGTCCTGTTTCAGTCAATTGCTATCATCCTGATCCTCTGTCCATTCTAATTATCGATGTCCTGTTTCAGTCAATTACTATCATCCTGATCCTCTGTCCATTCTAATTATCTATGTCCTGTTTCAGTCAATTACTATCATCCTGATCCTCTGTCTATTCTAATTATCTATGTCCTGTTTCAGTCAATTACTATCATCCTGATCCTCTGTCTATTCTAATTATCTATGTCCTGTTTCAGTCAATTACTATCATCCTGATCCTCTGTCCATTCTAATTATCTATGTCCTGTTTCAGTCAATTAATATCATCCTGATCCTCTGTCCATTCTAATTATCTATGTCCTGTTTGAGTCAATTACTATCATCCTGATCCTCTGTCCATTCTAATTATCTATGTCCTGTTTCAGTCAATTAATATCATCCTGATCCTCTGTCCATTCTAATTATCTATGTCCTGTTTCAGTCAATTACTATCATCCTCATCCTCTGTCCATTCTAATTATCAATGTCCTGTTTCAGTCAATTATTATCATCCTGATCCTCTTTCCATTCTAATTATCTATGTCCTGTTTCAGTCAATTACTATCACCCTGATCCTCTGTCCATTCTAATTATCTATGTCCTGTTTCAGTCAATTACTATCATCCTGATCCTCTGTCTATTCTAATTATCTATGTCCTGTTTCAGTCAATTACTATCATCCTGATCCTCTGTCCATTCTAATTATCTATGTCCTGTTTCAGTCAATTAATATCATCCTGATCCTCTGTCCATTCTAATTATCTATGTCCTGTTTGAGTCAATTACTATCATCCTGATCCTCTGTCCATTCTAATTATCTATGTCCTGTTTCAGTCAATTAATATCATCCTGATCCTCTGTCCATTCTAATTATCTATGTCCTGTTTCAGTCAATTACTATCATCCTCATCCACTGTCCATTCTAATTATCAATGTCCTGTTTCAGTCAATTATTATCATCCTGATCCTCTGTCCATTCTAATTATCTATGTCCTGTTTCAGTCAATTACTATCATCCTGATCCTCTGTCTATTCTAATTATCTATGTCCTGTTTCAGTCAATTACTATCATCCTGATCCTCTGTCCATTCTAATTATCTATGTCCTGTTTCAGTCAATTAATATCATCCTGATCCTCTGTCCATTCTAATTATCTATGTCCTGTTTGAGTCAATTACTATCATCCTGATCCTCTGTCCATTCTAATTATCTATGTCCTGTTTCAGTCAATTAATATCATCCTGATCCTCTGTCCATTCTAATTATCTATGTCCTGTTTCAGTCAATTACTATCATCCTCATCCACTGTCCATTCTAATTATCAATGTCCTGTTTCAGTCAATTATTATCATCCTGATCCTCTTTCCATTCTAATTATCTATGTCCTGTTTCAGTCAATTACTATCACCCTGATCCTCTGTCCATTCTAATTATCTATGTCCTGTTTCAGTCAATTACTATCATCCTGATCCTCTGTCTATTCTAATTATCTATGTCCTGTTTCAGTCAATTACTATCATCCTGATCCTCTGTCTATTCTAATTATCTATGTCCTGTTTCAGTCAATTACTATCATCCTGATCCTCTGTCCATTCTAATTATCTATGTCCTGTTTCAGTCAATTAATATCATCCTGATCCTCTGTCCATTCTAATTATCTATGTCCTGTTTGAGTCAATTACTATCATCCTGATCCTCTGTCCATTCTAATTATCTATGTCCTGTTTCAGTCAATTAATATCATCCTGATCCTCTGTCCATTCTAATTATCTATGTCCTGTTTCAGTCAATTACTATCATCCTCATCCACTGTCCATTCTAATTATCAATGTCCTGTTTCAGTCAATTATTATCATCCTGATCCTCTTTCCATTCTAATTATCTATGTCCTGTTTCAGTCAATTACTATCATCCTGATCCTCTGAACATTCTAATGATCTATGTCCTGTTTCAGTCAATTACTATCATCCTGATCCTCTGTCTATTCTAATTATCTATGTCCTGTTTCAGTCAATTACTATCATCCTGATCCTCTGTCCATTCTAATTATCTATGTCCTGTTTCAGTCAATTACTATCATCCTGATCCTCTGTCCATTCTAATTATCTATGTCCTGTTTCAGTCAATTACTATCATCCTGATCCTCTGTCTATTCTAATTATCTATGTCCTGTTTCAGTCAATTACTATCATCCTGATCCTCTGTCCATTCTAATTATCTATGTCCTGTTTCAGTCAATTAATATCATCCTGATCCTCTGAACATTCTAATTATCTATGTCCTGTTTCAGTCAATTACTATCATCCTGATCCTCTGTCCATTCTAATTATCTATGTCCTGTTTCAGTCAATTGCTATCATCCTGATCCTCTGTCCATTCTAATTATCGATGTCCTGTTTCAGTCAATTACTATCATCCTGATCCTCTGTCCATTCTAATTATCTATGTCCTGTTTCAGTCAATTAATATCATCCTGATCCTCTGAACATTCTAATTATCTATGTCCTGTTTCAGTCAATTATTATCATCCTGATCCTCTGTCCATTCTAATTATCTATGTCCTGTTTCAGTCAATTATTATCATCCTGATCCTCTGTCCATTCTAATTATCTATGTCCTGTTTCAGTCAATTAATATCATCCTGATCCTCTGAACATTCTAATTATCTATGTCCTGTTTCAGTCAATTATTATCATCCTGATCCTCTGTCCATTCTAATTATCTATGTCCTGTTTCAGTCAATTATTATCATCCTGATCCTCTGTCCATTCTAATTATCAATGTCCTGTTTCAGTCAATTACTATCATCCTGATCCTCTGTCCATTCTAATTATCTATGTCCTGTTTCAGTCAATTACTATCATCCTGATCCTCTGTCCATTCTAATTATCGATGTCCTGTTTCAGTCAATTGCTATCATCCTGATCCTCTGTCCATTCTAATTATCGATGTCCTGTTTCAGTCAATTACTATCATCCTGATCCTCTGTCCATTCTAATTATCTATGTCCTGTTTCAGTCAATTACTATCATCCCGATCCTCTGTCTATTCTAATTATCTATGTCCTGTTTCAGTCAATTACTATCATCCTGATCCTCTGTCCATTCTAATTATCTATGTCCTGTTTCAGTCAATTACTATCATCCTGATCCTCTGTCTATTCTAATTATCTATGTCCTGTTTCAGTCAATTGCTATCATCCTGATCCTCTGTCCATTCTAATTATCTATGTCCTGTTTCAGTCAATTACTATCATCCTGATCCTCTGTCCATTCTAATTATCTATGTCCTGTTTCAGTCAATTAATATCATCCTGATCCTCTGTCCATTCTAATTATCTATGTCCTGTTTGAGTCAATTACTATCATCCTGATCCTCTGTCCATTCTAATTATCTATGTCCTGTTTCAGTCAATTAATATCATCCTGATCCTCTGTCCATTCTAATTATCTATGTCCTGTTTCAGTCAATTACCATAATCCTCATCCACTGTCCATTCTAATTATCAATGTCCTGTTTCAGTCAATTATTATCATCCTGATCCTCTGTCCATTCTAATTATCTATGTCCTGTTTCAGTCAATTACTATCATCCTGATCCTCTGAACATTCTAATGATCTATGTCCTGTTTCAGTCAATTACTATCATCCTGATCCTCTGTCTATTCTAATTATCTATGTCCTGTTTCAGTCAATTACTATCATCCTGATCCTCTGTCCATTCTAATTATCTATGTCCTGTTTCAGTCAATTAATATCATCCTGATCCTCTGAACATTCTAATTATCTATGTCCTGTTTCAGTCAATTACTATCATCCTGATCCTCTGTCCATTCTAATTATCTATGTCCTGTTTCAGTCAATTGCTATCATCCTGATCCTCTGTCCATTCTAATTATCGATGTCCTGTTTCAGTCAATTACTATCATCCTGATCCTCTGTCCATTCTAATTATCTATGTCCTGTTTCAGTCAATTAATATCATCCTGATCCTCTGAACATTCTAATTATCTATGTCCTGTTTCAGTCAATTATTATCATCCTGATCCTCTGTCCATTCTAATTATCTATGTCCTGTTTCAGTCAATTATTATCATCCTGATCCTCTGTCCATTCTAATTATCTATGTCCTGTTTCAGTCAATTAATATCATCCTGATCCTCTGAACATTCTAATTATCTATGTCCTGTTTCAGTCAATTACTATCATCCTGATCCTCTGTCTATTCTAATTATCTATGTCCTGTTTCAGTCAATTACTATCATCCTGATCCTCTGTCCATTCTAATTATCTATGTCCTGTTTCAGTCAATTAATATCATCCTGATCCTCTGTCCATTCTAATTATCTATGTCCTGTTTCAGTCAATTACTATCATCCTGATCCTCTGTCCATTCTAATTATCTATGTCCTGTTTCAGTCAATTACTATCATCCTGATCCTCTGTCTATTCTAATTATCTATGTCCTGTTTCAGTCAATTACTATCATCCTGATCCTCTGTCCATTCTAATTATCTATGTCCTGTTTCAGTCAATTACTATCATCCTGATCCTCTGTCCATTCTAATTATCTATGTCCTGTTTCAGTCAATTAATATCATCCTGATCCTCTGAACATTCTAATTATCTATGTCCTGTTTCAGTCAATTACTATCATCCTGATCCTCTGTCTATTCTAATTATCTATGTCCTGTTTCAGTCAATTACTATCATCCTGATCCTCTGTCCATTCTAATTATCTATGTCCTGTTTCAGTCAATTAATATCATCCTGATCCTCTGTCCATTCTAATTATCTATGTCCTGTTTCAGTCAATTACTATCATCCTGATCCTCTGTCCATTCTAATTATCTATGTCCTGTTTCAGTCAATTACTATCATCCTGATCCTCTGTCTATTCTAATTATCTATGTCCTGTTTCAGTCAATTACTATCATCCTGATCCTCTGTCCATTCTAATTATCTATGTCCTGTTTCAGTCAATTACTATCATCCTGATCCTCTGTCCATTCTAATTATCTATGTCCTGTTTCAGTCAATTACTATCATCCTGATCCTCTGTCTATTCTAATTATCTATGTCCTGTTTCAGTCAATTACTATCATCCTGATCCTCTGTCCATTCTAATTATCTATGTCCTGTTTCAGTCAATTAATATCATCCTGATCCTCTGAACATTCTAATTATCTATGTCCTGTTTCAGTCAATTACTATCATCCTGATCCTCTGTCCATTCTAATTATCTATGTCCTGTTTCAGTCAATTGCTATCATCCTGATCCTCTGTCCATTCTAATTATCGATGTCCTGTTTCAGTCAATTACTATCATCCTGATCCTCTGTCCATTCTAATTATCTATGTCCTGTTTCAGTCAATTAATATCATCCTGATCCTCTGAACATTCTAATTATCTATGTCCTGTTTCAGTCAATTATTATCATCCTGATCCTCTGTCCATTCTAATTATCTATGTCCTGTTTCAGTCAATTATTATCATCCTGATCCTCTGTCCATTCTAATTATCTATGTCCTGTTTCAGTCAATTAATATCATCCTGATCCTCTGAACATTCTAATTATCTATGTCCTGTTTCAGTCAATTATTATCATCCTGATCCTCTGTCCATTCTAATTATCTATGTCCTGTTTCAGTCAATTATTATCATCCTGATCCTCTGTCCATTCTAATTATCAATGTCCTGTTTCAGTCAATTACTATCATCCTGATCCTCTGTCCATTCTAATTATCTATGTCCTGTTTCAGTCAATTACTATCATCCTGATCCTCTGTCCATTCTAATTATCGATGTCCTGTTTCAGTCAATTGCTATCATCCTGATCCTCTGTCCATTCTAATTATCGATGTCCTGTTTCAGTCAATTACTATCATCCTGATCCTCTGTCCATTCTAATTATCTATGTCCTGTTTCAGTCAATTACTATCATCCTGATCCTCTGTCCATTCTAATTATCTATGTCCTGTTTCAGTCAATTACTATCATCCTGATCCTCTGTCTATTCTAATTATCTATGTCCTGTTTCAGTCAATTGCTATCATCCTGATCCTCTGTCTATTCTAATTATCTATGTCCTGTTTCAGTCAATTACTATCATCCTGATCCTCTGTCCATTCTAATTATCTATGTCCTGTTTCAGTCAATTACTATCATCCTGATCCTCTGTCTATTCTAATTATCTATGTCCTGTTTCAGTCAATTGCTATCATCCTGATCCTCTGTCTATTCTAATTATCTATGTCCTGTTTCAGTCAATTACTATCATCCTGATCCTCTGTCCATTCTAATTATCTATGTCCTGTTTCAGTCAATTAATATCATCCTGATCCTCTGTCCATTCTAATTATCTATGTCCTGTTTGAGTCAATTACTATCATCCTGATCCTCTGTCCATTCTAATTATCAATGTCCTGTTTCAGTCAATTAATATCATCCTGATCCTCTGTCCATTCTAATTATCTATGTCCTGTTTCAGTCAATTACTATCATCCTCATCCACTGTCCATTCTAATTATCAATGTCCTGTTTCAGTCAATTATTATCATCCTGATCCTCTGTCCATTCTAATTATCTATGTCCTGTTTCAGTCAATTAATATTATCCTGATCCTCTGAACATTCTAATGATCTATGTCCTGTTTCAGTCAATTACTATCATCCTGATCCTCTGTCTATTCTAATTATCTATGTCCTGTTTCAGTCAATTACTATCAAATTGATCCTCTGTCCATTCTAATTATCTATGTCCTGTTTCAGTCAATTAATATCATCCTGATCCTCTGAACATTCTAATTATCTATGTCCTGTTTCAGTCAATTACTATCATCCTGATCCTCTGTCCATTCTAATTATCTATGTCCTGTTTCAGTCAATTGCTATCATCCTGATCCTCTGTCCATTCTAATTATCGATGTCCTGTTTCAGTCAATTACTATCATCCTGATCCTCTGTCCATTCTAATTATCTATGTCCTGTTTCAGTCAATTAATATCATCCTGATCGTCTGAACATTCTAACTATCTATGTCCTGTTTCAGTCAATTATTATCATCCTGATCCTCTGTCCATTCTAATTATCTATGTCCTGTTTCAGTCAATTATTATCATCCTGATCCTCTGTCCATTCTAATTATCTATGTCCTGTTTCAGTCAATTAATATCATCCTGATCCTCTGAACATTCTAATTATCTATGTCCTGTTTCAGTCAATTATTATCATCCTGATCCTCTGTCTATTCTAATTATCTATGTCCTGTTTCAGTCAATTAATATCATCCTGATCCTCTGAACATTCTAATTATCTATGTCCTGTTTCAGTCAATTATTATAATCCTGATCCTCTGTCCATTCTAATTATCTATGTCCTGTTTCAGTCAATTGTTATCATCCTGATCCTCTGTCCATTCTAATTATCGATGTCCTGTTTCAGTCAATTACTATCATCCTGATCCTCTGTCCATTCTAATTATCGATGTCCTGTTTCAGTCAATTGCTATCATCCTGATCCTCTGTCCATTCTAATTATCGACGTCCTGTTTCAGTCAATTACTATCATCCTGATCCTCTGTCCATTCTAATTATCTATGTCCTGTTTCAGTCAATTACTATCATCCTGATCCTCTGTCTATTCTAATTATCTATGTCCTGTTTCAGTCAATTACTATCATCCTGATCCTCTGTCCATTCTAATTATCTATGTCCTGTTTCAGTCAATTAATATCATCCTGATCCTCTGAACATTCTAATTATCTATGTCCTGTTTCAGTCAATTATTATCATCCTGATCCTCTGTCCATTCTAATTATCTATGTCCTGTTTCAGTCAATTAATATCATCCTGATCCTCTGTCTATTCTAATTATCTATGTCCTGTTTCAGTCAATTAATATCATCCTGATCCTCTGAACATTCTAATTATCTATGTCCTGTTTCAGTCAATTATTATCATCCTGATCCTCTGTCCATTCTAATTATCTATGTCCTGTTTCAGTCAATTAATATCATCCTGATCCTCTGTCTATTCTAATTATCTATGTCCTGTTTCAGTCAATTATTATCATCCTGATCCTCTGTCTATTCTAATTATCTATGTCCTGTTTCAGTCAATTAATATCATCCTGATCCTCTGAACATTCTAATTATCTATGTCCTGTTTCAGTCAATTATTATCATCCTGATCCTCTGTCCATTCTAATTATCTATGTCCTGTTTCAGTCAATTAATATCATCCTGATCCTCTGAACATTCTAATTATCTATGTCCTGTTTCAGTCAATTACTATCATCCTGATCCTCTGAACATTCTAATTATCTATGTCCTGTTTCAGTCAATTAATATCATCCTGATCCTCTGAACATTCTAATTATCTATGTCCTGTTTCAGTCAATTACTATCATCCTGATCCTCTGTCTATTCTAATTATCTATGTCCTGTTTCAGTCAATTACTATCATCCTGATCCTCTGTCCATTCTAATTATCTATGTCCTGTTTCAGTCAATTACTATCATCCTGATCCTCTGAACATTCTAATTATCTATGTCCTGTTTCAGTCAATTACTATCATCCTGATCCTCTGTCTATTCTAATGATCTATGTCCTGTTTCAGTCAATTACTATCATCCTGATCCTCTGAACATTCTAATTATCTATGTCCTGTTTCAGTCAATTACTATCATCCTGATCCTCTGTCTATTCTAATTATCTATGTCCTGTTTCAGTCAATTACTATCATCCTGATCCTCTGAACATTCTAATTATCTATGTCCTGTTTCAGTCAATTACTATCATCCTGATCCTCTGTCCTTTCTAATTATCTATGTCCTGTTTCAGTCAATTACTATCATCCTGATCCTCTGTCTATTCTAATTATCTATGTCCTGTTTCAGTCAATTAATATCATCCTGATCCTCTGAACATTCTAATTATCTATGTCCTGTTTCAGTCAATTAATATCATCCTGATCCTCTGAACATTCTAATTATCTATGTCCTGTTTCAGTCAATTAATATCATCCTGATCCTCTGAACATTCTAATTATCTATGTCCTGTTTCAGTCAATTACTATCATCCTGATCCTCTGAACATTCTAATTATCTATGTCCTGTTTCAGTCAATTACTATCATCCTGATCCTCTGAACATTCTAATTATCTATGTCCTGTTTCAGTCAATTACTATCATCCTGATCCTCTGAACATTCTAATTATCTATGTCCTGTTTCAGTCAATTACTATCATCCTGATCCTCTGTCTATTCTAATTATCTATGTCCTGTTTCAGTCAATTACTATCATCCTGATCCTCTGAACATTCTAATTATCTATGTCCTGTTTCAGTCAATTAATATCATCCTGATCCTCTGAACATTCTAATTATCTATGTCCTGTTTCAGTCAATTACTATCATCCTGATCCTCTGTCTATTCTAATTATCTATGTCCTGTTTCAGTCAATTACTATCATCCTGATCCTCTGAACATTCTAATTATCTATGTCCTGTTTCAGTCAATTAATATCATCCTGATCCTCTGAACATTCTAATTATCTATGTCCTGTTTCAGTCAATTACTATCATCCTGATCCTCTGAACATTCTAATTATCTATGTCCTGTTTCAGTCAATTACTATCATCCTGATCCTCTGTCTATTCTAATTATCTATGTCCTGTTTCAGTCAATTACTATCATCCTGATCCTCTGAACATTCTAATTATCTATGTCCTGTTTCAGTCAATTACTATCATCCTGATCCTCTGAACATTCTAATTATCTATGTCCTGTTTCAGTCAATTAATATCATCCTGATCCTCTGAACATTCTAATTATCTATGTCCTGTTTCAGTCAATTAATATCATCCTGATCCTCTGAACATTCTAATTATCTATGTCCTGTTTCAGTCAATTACTATCATCCTGATCCTCTGAACATTCTAATTATCTATGTCCTGTTTCAGTCAATTACTATCATCCTGATCCTCTGAACATTCTAATTATCTATGTCCTGTTTCAGTCAATTACTATCATCCTGATCCTCTGAACATTCTAATTATCTATGTCCTGTTTCAGTCAATTAATATCATCCTGATCCTCTGAACATTCTAATTATCTATGTCCTGTTTCAGTCAATTACTATCATCCTGATCCTCTGAACATTCTAATTATCTATGTCCTGTTTCAGTCAATTACTATCATCCTGATCCTCTGAACATTCTAATTATCTATGTCCTGTTTCAGTCAATTACTATCATCCTGATCCTCTGTCTATTCTAATTATCTATGTTCTGTTTCAGTCAATTAATATCATCCTGATCCTCTGAACATTCTAATTATCTATGTCCTGTTTCAGTCAATTAATATCATCCTGATCCTCTGAACATTCTAATTATCTATGTCCTGTTTCAGTCAATTAATATCATCCTGATCCTCTGAACATTCTAATTATCTATGTCCTGTTTCAGTCAATTACTATCATCCTGATCCTCTGAACATTCTAATTATCTATGTCCTGTTTCAGTCAATTACTATCATCCTGATCCTCTGAACATTCTAATTATCTATGTCCTGTTTCAGTCAATTACTATCATCCTGATCCTCTGTCCATTCTAATTATCTATGTCCTGTTTCAGTCAATTACTATCATCCTGATCCTCTGAACATTCTAATTATCTATGTCCTGTTTCAGTCAATTACTATCATCCTGATCCTCTGTCCATTCTAATTATCTATGTCCTGTTTCAGTCAATTACTATCATCCTGATCCTCTGAACATTCTAATTATCTATGTCCTGTTTCAGTCAATTACTATCATCCTGATCCTCTGTCCATTCTAATTATCTATGTCCTGTTTCAGTCAATTACTATCATCCTGATCCTCTGAACATTCTAATTATCTATGTCCTGTTTCAGTCAATTACTATCATCCTGATCCTCTGAACATTCTAATTATCTATGTCCTGTTTCAGTCAATTACTATCATCCTGATCCTCTGAACATTCTAATTATCTATGTCCTGTTTCAGTCAATTACTATCATCCTGATCCTCTGAACATTCTAATTATCTATGTCCTGTTTCAGTCAATTAATATCATCCTGATCCTCTGAACATTCTAATTATCTATGTCCTGTTTCAGTCAATTACTATCATCCTGATCCTCTGAACATTCTAATTATCTATGTCCTGTTTCAGTCAATTACTATCATCCTGATCCTCTGAACATTCTAATTATCTATGTCCTGTTTCAGTCAATTACTATCATCCTGATCCTCTGAACATTCTAATTATCTATGTCCTGTTTCAGTCAATTAATATCATCCTGATCCTCTGAACATTCTAATTATCTATGTCCTGTTTCAGTCAATTACTATCATCCTGATCCTCTGAACATTCTAATTATCTATGTCCTGTTTCAGTCAATTACTATCATCCTGATCCTCTGAACATTCTAATTATCTATGTCCTGTTTCAGTCAATTACTATCATCCTGATCCTCTGAACATTCTAATTATCTATGTCCTGTTTCAGTCAATTAATATCATCCTGATCCTCTGAACATTCTAATTATCTATGTCCTGTTTCAGTCAATTACTATCATCCTGATCCTCTGAACATTCTAATTATCTATGTCCTGTTTCAGTCAATTACTATCATCCTGATCCTCTGAACATTCTAATTATCTATGTCCTGTTTCAGTCAATTAATATCATCCTGATCCTCTGAACATTCTAATTATCTATGTCCTGTTTCAGTCAATTACTATCATCCTGATCCTCTGAACATTCTAATTATCTATGTCCTGTTTCAGTCAATTACTATCATCCTGATCCTCTGAACATTCTAATTATCTATGTCCTGTTTCAGTCAATTACTATCATCCTGATCCTCTGAACATTCTAATTATCTATGTCCTGTTTCAGTCAATTAATATCATCCTGATCCTCTGAACATTCTAATTATCTATGTCCTGTTTCAGTCAATTACTATCATCCTGATCCTCTGAACATTCTAATTATCTATGTCCTGTTTCAGTCAATTACTATCATCCTGATCCTCTGAACATTCTAATTATCTATGTCCTGTTTCAGTCAATTAATATCATCCTGATCCTCTGAACATTCTAATTATCTATGTCCTGTTTCAGTCAATTACTATCATCCTGATCCTCTGAACATTCTAATTATCTATGTCCTGTTTCAGTCAATTACTATCATCCTGATCCTCTGAACATTCTAATTATCTATGTCCTGTTTCAGTCAATTACTATCATCCTGATCCTCTGAACATTCTAATTATCTATGTCCTGTTTCAGTCAATTAATATCATCCTGATCCTCTGAACATTCTAATTATCTATGTCCTGTTTCAGTCAATTACTATCATCCTGATCCTCTGAACATTCTAATTATCTATGTCCTGTTTCAGTCAATTACTATCATCCTGATCGTCTGTCTATTCTAATTATCTATGTCCTGTTTCAGTCAATTACTATCATCCTGATCCTCTGTCTATTCTAATTATCTATGTCCTGTTTCAGTCAATTACTATCATCCTGATCCTCTGAACATTCTAATTATCTATGTCCTGTTTCAGTCAATTACTATCATCCTGATCCTCTGAACATTCTAATTATCTATGTCCTGTTTCAGTCAATTAATATCATCCTGATCCTCTGAACATTCTAATTATCTATGTCCTGTTTCAGTCAATTAATATCATCCTGATCCTCTGAACATTCTAATTATCTATGTCCTGTTTCAGTCAATTACTATCATCCTGATCCTCTGAACATTCTAATTATCTATGTCCTGTTTCAGTCAATTACTATCATCCTGATCCTCTGTCCATTCTAATTATCTATGTCCTGTTTCAGTCAATTAATATCATCCTGATCCTCTGAACATTCTAATTATCTATGTCCTGTTTCAGTCAATTACTATCATCCTGATCCTCTGAACATTCTAATTATCTATGTCCTGTTTCAGTCAATTACTATCATCCTGATCCTCTGTCCATTCTAATTATCTATGTCCTGTTTCAGTCAATTAATATCATCCTGATCCTCTGAACATTCTAATTATCTATGTCCTGTTTCAGTCAATTACTATCATCCTGATCCTCTGAACATTCTAATTATCTATGTCCTGTTTCAGTCAATTACTATCATCCTGATCCTCTGAACATTCTAATTATCTATGTCCTGTTTCAGTCAATTAATATCATCCTGATCCTCTGAACATTCTAATTATCTATGTCCTGTTTCAGTCAATTACTATCATCCTGATCCTCTGAACATTCTAATTATCTATGTCCTGTTTCAGTCAATTACTATCATCCTGATCCTCTGAACATTCTAATTATCTATGTCCTGTTTCAGTCAATTAATATCATCCTGATCCTCTGAACATTCTAATTATCTATGTCCTGTTTCAGTCAATTACTATCATCCTGATCCTCTGTCTATTCTAATTATCTATGTCCTCTTTCAGTCAATTACTATCATCCTGATCCTCTGAACATTCTAATTATCTATGTACTGTTTCAGTCAATTACTATCATCCTGATCCTCTGTCCATTCTAATTATCTATGTCCTGTTTCAGTCAATTACTATCATCCTGATCCTCTGTCTATTCTAATTATCTATGTCCTGTTTCAGTCAATTACTATCATCCTGATCCTCTGTCTATTCTAATTATCTATGTCCTGTTTCAGTCAATTACTATCATCCTGATCCTCTGAACATTCTAATTATCTATGTCCTGTTTCAGTCAATTACTATCATCCTGATCCTCTGAACATTCTAATTATCTATGTCCTGTTTCAGTCAATTACTATCATCCTGATCCTCTGTCCATTCTAATTATCTATGTCCTGTTTCAGTCAATTACTATCATCCTGATCCTCTGTCTATTCTAATTATCTATGTCCTGTTTCAGTCAATTACTATCATCCTGATCCTCTGAACATTCTAATTATCTATGTCCTGTTTCAGTCAATTAATATCATCCTGATCCTCTGAACATTCTAATTATCTATGTCCTGTTTCAGTCAATTACTATCATCCTGATCCTCTGTCTATTCTAATTATCTATGTCCTGTTTCAGTCAATTACTATCATCCTGATCCTCTGTCTATTCTAATTATCTATGTCCTGTTTCAGTCAATTACTATCATCCTGATCCTCTGAACATTCTAATTATCTATGTCCTGTTTCAGTCAATTACTATCATCCTGATCCTCTGAACATTCTAATTATCTATGTCCTGTTTCAGTCAATTACTATCATCCTGATCCTCTGTCCATTCTAATTATCTATGTCCTGTTTCAGTCAATTACTATCATCCTGATCCTCTGAACATTCTAATTATCTATGTCCTGTTTCAGTCAATTAATATCATCCTGATCCTCTGAACATTCTAATTATCTATGTCCTGTTTCCGTCAATTACTATCATCCTGATCCTCTGTCCATTCTAATTATCTATGTCCTGTTTCAGTCAATTATTATCATCCTGATCCTCTGTCCATTCTGATTATCTATGTCCTGTTTCAGTCAATTACTATCATCCTGATCCTCTGTCTATTCTAATTATCTATGTCCTGTTTCCGTCAATTACTATCATCCTGATCCTCTGTCCATTCTAATTATCTATGTCCTGTTTCAGTCAATTATTATCATCCTGATCCTCTGTCCATTCTGATTATCTATGTCCTGTTTCAGTCAATTACTATCATCCTGATCCTCTGAACATTCTAATTATCTATGTCCTGTTTCAGTCAATTACTATCATCCTGATCCTCTGTCTATTCTAATTATCTATGTCCTGTTTCAGTCAATTACTATCATCCTGATCCTCTGAACATTCTAATTATCTATGTCCTGTTTCAGTCAATTACTATCATCCTGATCCTCTGTCCATTCTAATTATCTATGTCCTGTTTCAGTCAATTACTATCATCCTGATCCTCTGTCTATTCTAATTATCTATGTCCTGTTTCAGTCAATTACTATCATCCTGATCCTCTGAACATTCTAATTATCTATGTCCTGTTTCAGTCAATTACTATCATCCTGATCCTCTGTCCATTCTAATTATCTATGTCCTGTTTCAGTCAATTAATATCATCCTGATCCTCTGTCTATTCTAATTATCTATGTCCTGTTTCAGTCAATTACTATCATCCTGATCCTCTGTCTATTCTAATTATCTATGTCCTGTTTCAGTCAATTACTATCATCCTGATCCTCTGACCATTCTAATTATCTATGTCCTGTTTCAGTCAATTACTATCATCCTGATCCTCTGTCTATTCTAATTATCTATGTCCTGTTTCAGTCAATTACTATCATCCTGATCCTCTGCCCATTCTAATTATCTATGTCCTGTTTCAGTCAATTATTATCATCCTGATCCTCTGACCATTCTAATTATCTGTGTCCTGTTTCAGTCAATTACTATCATCCTGATCCTCTGTCCATTCTAATTATCTATGTCCTGTTTCAGTCAATTACTATCATCCTGATCCTCTGTCTATTCTAATTATCTATGTCCTGTATCAGTCAATTATTATCATCCTGATCCTCTGTCCATTCTAATTATCTATGTCCTGTTTCAGTCAATTGCTATCATCCTGATCCTCTGTCCATTCTAATTATCGATGTCCTGTTTCAGTCAATTACTATCATCCTGATCCTCTGTCCATTCTAATTATCGATGTCCTGTTTCAGTCAATTGCTATCATCCTGATCCTCTGTCCATTCTAATTATCGATGTCCTGTTTCAGTCAATTACTATCATCCTGATCCTCTGTCCATTCTAATTATCTATGTCCTGTTTCAGTCAATTACTATCATCCTGATTGTCTGTCTATTCTAATTATCTATGTCCTGTTTCAGTCAATTACTATCATCCTGATCCTCTGTCCATTCTAATTATCTATGTCCTGTTTCAGTCAATTAATATCATCCTGATCCTCTGAACATTCTAATTATCTATGTCCTGTTTCAGTCAATTATTATCATCCAGATCCTCTGTCCATTCTAATTATCTATGTCCTGTTTCAGTCAATTAATATCATCCTGATCCTCTGAACATTCTAATTATCTATGTCCTGTTTCAGTCAATTACTATCATCCTGATCCTCTGTCTATTCTAATTATCTATGTCCTGTTTCAGTCAATTACTATCATCCTGATCCTCTGACCATTCTAATTATCTATGTCCTGTTTCAGTCAATTACTATCATCCTGATCCTCTGTCTATTCTAATTATATATGTCCTGTTTCAGTCAATTACTATCATCCTGATCCTCTGTCTAATCTAATTATCAATGTCCTGTTTCAGTCAATTACTATCATCCTGATCCTCTGTCTATTCTAATTATCTATGTCCTGTTTCAGTCAATTACTATCATCCTGATCCTCTGTCCATTCTAATTATCTATGTCCTGTTTCAGTCAATTACTATCATCCTGATCCTCTGTCTAATCTAATTATCAATGTCCTGTTTCAGTCAATTACTATCATCCTGATCCTCTGTCTATTCTAATTATCTATGTCCTGTTTCAGTCAATTACTATCATCCTGATCCTCTGTCTATTCTAATTATCTATGTCCTGTTTCAGTCAATTACTATCATCCTGATTCTCTGTCCATTCTAATTATCTATGTACTGTTTCAGTCAATTAATATCATCCTGATCCTCTGTCCATTCTAATTATCTATGTCCTGTTTCAGTCAATTACTATCATCCTGATCCTCTGTCTATTCTAATTATCTATGTCCTGTTTCAGTCAATTACTATCATCCTCATCCACTGTCCATTCTAATTATCTATGTCCTGTTTCAGTCAATTAATATCATCCTGATCCTCTGTCCATTCTAATTATCTATGTCCTGTTTCAGTCAATTACTATCATCCTGATCCTCTGTCTATTCTAATTATCTATGTCCTGTTTCAGTCAATTACTATCATCCTGATCCTCTGACCATTCTAATTATCTATGTCCTGTTTCAGTCAATTACTATCATCCTGATCCTCTGTCTATTCTAATTATATATGTCCTGTTTCAGTCAATTACTATCATCCTGATCCTCTGTCCATTCTAATTATCTATGTCCTGTTTCAGTCAATTACTATCATCCTGATCCTCTGTCTATTCTAATTATCTATGTCCTGTTTCAGTCAATTACTATCATCCTGATCCTCTGAACATTCTAATTATCTATGTCCTGTTTCAGTCAATTACTATCATCCTGATCCTCTGTCTACTCTAATTATCTATGTCCTGTTTCAGTCAATTACTATCATCCTGATCCTCTGTCTATTCTAATTATCTATGTCCTGTTTCAGTCAATTACTATCATCCTGATCCTCTGTCTATTCTAATTATCTATGTCCTGTTTCAGTCAATTACTATCATCCTGATCCTCTGTCTATTCTAATTATCTATGTCCTGTTTCAGTCAATTACTATCATCCTGATCCTCTGTCTATTCTAATTATCTATGTCCTGTTTCAGTCAATTACTATCATCCTGATCCTCTGTCTATTCTAATTACCTATGTCCTGTTTCAGTCAATTACTATCATCCTGATCCTCTGTCTATTCTAATTATCTATGTCCTGTTTCAGTCAATTACTATCATCCTGATCCTCTGTCCATTCTAATTATCTATGTCCTGTTTCAGTCAATTACTATCATCCTGATCCTCTGTCTATTCTAATTATCTATGTCCTGTTTCAGTCAATTACTATCATCCTGATCCTCTGTCTATTCTAATTATCTATGTCCTGTTTCAGTCAATTACTATCATCCTGATCCTCTGTCCATTCTAATTATCTATGTCCTGTTTCAGTCAATTACTATCATCCTGATCCTCTGTCCATTCTAATTATCTATGTCCTGTTTCAGTCAATTACTATCATCCTGATCCTCTGTCTATTCTAATTATCTATGTCCTGTTTCAGTCAATTACTATCATCCTGATCCTCTGTCTATTCTAATTATCTATGTCCTGTTTCAGTCAATTACTATCATCCTGATCCTCTGTCTATTCTAATTATCTCTGTCCTGTTTCAGTCAATTAATATCATCCTGATCCTCTGTCCATTCTAATTATCTATGTCCTGTTTCAGTCAATTACTATCATCCTGATCCTCTGTCTATTCTAATTATCTATGTCCTATTTCAGTCAATTACTATCATCCTGATCCTCTGTCTATTCTAATTATCTATGTCCTGTTTCAGTCAATTACTATCATCCTGATCCTCTGTCTATTCTAATTATCTATGTCCTGTTTCAGTCAATTACTATCATCCTGATCCTCTGTCTATTCTAATTATCTATGTCCTGTTTCAGTCAATTACTATCATCCTGATCCTCTGTCCATTCTAATTATCTATGTCCTGTTTCAGTCAATTAATATCATCCTGATCCTCTGTCCATTCTAATTATCTATGTCCTGTTTCAGTCAATTACTATCATCCTGATCCTCTGTCTATTCTAATTATCTATGTCCTATTTCAGTCAATTACTATCATCCTGATCCTCTGTCTATTCTAATTATCTATGTCCTGTTTCAGTCAAATACTATCATCCTGATCCTCTGTCTATTCTAATTATCTATGTCCTGTTTCAGTCAATTACTATCATCCTGATCCTCTTTCTATTCTAATTATCTATGTCCTGTTTCAGTCAATTACTATCATCCTGATCCTCTGTCTATTCTAATTATCTCTGTCCTGTTTCAGTCAATTACTATCATCCTGATCCTCTGTCTATTCTAATTATCTATGTCCTATTTCAGTCAATTACTATCATCCTGATCCTCTGTCTATTATAATTATCTATGTCCTGTTTCAGTCAATTACTATCATCCTGATCCTCTGTCTATTCTAATTATCTATGTCCTATTTCAGTCAATTACTATCATAAAGATCCTCTGTCTAATCTAATTATCTATGTCCTCTTTCAGTCAATTACTGTCATCCTGATCCTCTGTCTATTCTAATTATCTTTGTCCTGTTTCAGTCAATTACTATCATCCTGATCCTCTGTCTAATCTAATTATCTATGTCCTGTTTCAGTCAATCACTATCATCCTGATCCTTTGTCCATTCTAATTATCTATGTCCTATTTCAGTCAATTACTATCATCCTGATCCTCTGTCTAATCTAATTATCTATGTCCTGTTTCAGTCAATCACTATCATCCTGATCCTTTGTCCATTCTACTTATCTATGTCCTGTTTCAGTCAATCACTATCATCCTGATCCTTTGTCCATTCTAATTATCTATGTCCTGTTTCAGTCAATTACTATCATCCTGATCCTCTGTCTATTCTAATTATCTATGTCCTGTTTCAGTCAATTACTATCATCCTGATCCTCTGTCCATTCTAATTATCTATGTCCTGTTTCAGTCAATTACTATCATCCTGATCCTCTGTCCATTCTAATTATCTATGTCCTGTTTCAGTCAATTACTATCATCCTGATCCTCTGTCTATTCTAATTATCTATGTCCTGTTTCAGTCAATTACTATCATCCTGATCCTCTGTCTATTCTAATTATCTCTGTCCTGTTTCAGTCAATTAATATCATCCTGATCCTCTGTCCATTCTAATTATCTATGTCCTGTTTCAGTCAATTACTATCATCCTGATCCTCTGTCTATTCTAATTATCTATGTCCTATTTCAGTCAATTACTATCATCCTGATCCTCTGTCTATTCTAATTATCTATGTCCTGTTTCAGTCAATTACTATCATCCTGATCCTCTGTCTATTCTAATTATCTATGTCCTGTTTCAGTCAATTACTATCATCCTGATCCTCTGTCTATTCTAATTATCTATGTCCTGTTTCAGTCAATTACTATCATCCTGATCCTCTGTCCATTCTAATTATCTATGTCCTGTTTCAGTCAATTAATATCATCCTGATCCTCTGTCCATTCTAATTATCTATGTCCTGTTTCAGTCAATTACTATCATCCTGATCCTCTGTCTATTCTAATTATCTATGTCCTATTTCAGTCAATTACTATCATCCTGATCCTCTGTCTATTCTAATTATCTATGTCCTGTTTCAGTCAATTACTATCATCCTGATCCTCTGTCTATTCTAATTATCTATGTCCTGTTTCAGTCAATTACTATCATCCTGATCCTCTTTCTATTCTAATTATCTATGTCCTGTTTCAGTCAATTACTATCATCCTGATCCTCTGTCTATTCTAATTATCTCTGTCCTGTTTCAGTCAATTACTATCATCCTGATCCTCTGTCTATTCTAATTATCTATGTCCTATTTCAGTCAATTACTATCATCCTGATCCTCTGTCTGTTATAATTATCTATGTCCTGTTTCAGTCAATTACTATCATCCTGATCCTCTGTCTAATCTAATTATCTATGTCCTGTTTCAGTCAATCACTATCATCCTGATCCTTTGTCTATTCTAATTATCTATGTCCTATTTCAGTCAATTACTATCATCCTGACCCTCTGTCTATTCTAATTATCTATGTCCTGTTTCAGTCAATTACTATCATCCTGATCCTCTGTCCATTCTAATTATCTATGTCCTATTTCAGTCAATTACTATCATCCTGACCCTCTGTCTATTCTAATTATCTATGTCCTATTTCAGTCAATTACTATCATCCTGACCCTCTGTCTATTCTAATTATCTATGTCCTGTTTCAGTCAATTACTATCATAAAGATCCTCTGTCTAATCTAATTATCTATGTCCTCTTTCAGTCAATTACTGTCATCCTGATCCTCTGTCTAATCTAATTATCTATGTCCTGTTTCAGTCAATCACTATCATCCTGATCCTTTGTCCATTCTAATTATCTATGTCCTATTTCAGTCAATTACTATCATCCTGATCCTCTGTCTAATCTAATTATCTATGTCCTGTTTCAGTCAATCACTATCATCCTGATCCTTTGTCCATTCTAATTATCTATGTCCTGTTTCAGTCAATCACTATCATCCTGATCCTTTGTCCATTCTAATTATCTATGTCCTGTTTCAGTCAATTACTATCATCCTGATCCTCTGTCTAATCTAATTATCTATGTCCTGTTTCAGTCAATCACTATCATCCTGATCCTTTGTCCATTCTAATTATCTATGTCCTGTTTCAGTCAATCACTATCATCCTGATCCTCTGTCCATTCTAATTATCTATGTCCTGTTTCATTCAATTACTATCATCCTGATCCTCTGTCCATTCTAATTATCTATGTCCTGTTTCAGTCAATTACTATCATCCTGATCCTCTGTCCATTCTAATTATCTATGTCCTGTTTCAGTCAATTACTATCATCCTGATCCTCTGTCTAATCTAATTATCTATGTCCTGTTTCAGTCAATCACTATTATCCTGATCCTTTGTCCATTCTAATTATCTATGTCCCATTCCAGTCAATTACTATCATCCTGATCCTTTGTCCATTCTAATTATCTATGTCCTATTTCAGTCAATTACAATCATCCTGATCCTCTGTCTATTCTAATTATCTATGTCCTGTTTCAGTCAATTAATATCATCCTGATCCTCTGTCCATTCTAATTATCTATGTCCTGTTTCAGTCAATTACTATCATCCTGATCCTCTGTCTATTCTAATTATCTATGTCCTGTTTCAGTCAATTACTATCATCCTGATCCTCTGTCTATTCTAATTATCTATGTCCTGTTTCAGTCAATTACTATCATCCTGATCCTCTGAACATTCTAATTATCTATGTCCTGTTTCAGTCAATTACTATCATCCTGATCCTCTGTCTATTCTAATTATCTATGTCCTGTTTCAGTCAATTACTATCATCCTGATCCTCTGTCTATTCTAATTATCTATGTCCTGTTTCAGTCAATTACTATCATCCTGATCCTCTGTCCATTCTAATTATCTATGTCCTGTTTCAGTCAATTACTATCATTCTGATCCTCTGTCCATTCTAATTATCAATGTCCTATTTCAGTCAATTACTATCATCCTGATCCTCTGTCTAATCTAATTATCAATGTCCTGTTTCACTCAATTACTATCATCCTGATCCTCTGTCTATTCTAATTATCTATGTCCTATTTCAGTCAATTACTATCATCCTGATCCTCTGTCTATTCTAATTATCTATGTCCTGTTTCAGTCAATTACTATCATCCTGATCCTCTGTCTATTCTAATTATCTATGTCCTATTTCAGTCAATTACTATCATCCTGATCCTCTGTCTATTCTAATTATCTATGTCCTGTTTCAGTCAATTACTATCATCCTGATCCTCTGTCTATTCTAATTATCTATGTCCTGTTTCAGTCAATTACTATCATCCTGATCCTCTGTCCATTCTAATTATCTATGACCTGTTTCAGTCAATTAATATCATCCTAATCCTCTGTCTATTCTAATTATCTATGTCCTGTTTCAGTCAATTACTATCTTCCTGATCCTCTGTCCATTCTAATTATCTATGTCCTATTTCAGTCAATTACTATCATCCTGATCCTCTGACCATTCTAATTATCTATGTCCTGTTTCAGTCAATTACTATCATCCTGATCCTCTGTCTATTCTAATTATCTATGTCCTGTTTCAGTCAATTACTATCATCCTGATCCTCTGTCTATTCTAATTATCTATGTCCTGTTTCAGTCAATTACTATCATCCTGACTCTCTGTCCATTCTAATTATCTATGTCCTGTTTCAGTCAATTACTATCATCCTGATCCTCTGTCTATTCTAATTATCTATGTCCTGTTTCAGTCAATTACTATCATCCTGATCCTCTGTCTATTCTAATTATCTATGTCCTGTTTCAGTCAATTACTATCATCCTGATCCTCTGTCTATTCTAATTATCTATGTCCTGTATCAGTCAATTAATATCATCCTGATCCTCTGTCCATTCTAATTATCTATGTCCTGTTTCAGTCAATTACTATCATCCTGATCCTCTGTCTATTCTAATTATCTATGTCCTGTTTCAGTCAATTACTATCATCCTGATCCTCTGTCTATTCTAATTATCTATGTCCTGTATCAGTCAATTAAAATCATCCTGATCCTCTGTCCATTCTAATTATCTATGTCCTGTTTCAGTCAATTACTATCATCCTGATCCTCTGTCTATTCTAGTTATCTATGTCCTGTTTCAGTCAATTACTATCATCCTGATCCTCTGTCTATTCTAATTATCTATGTCCTGTTTCAGTCAATTACTATCATCCTGATCCTCTGTCCATTCTAATTATCTATGTCCTGTTTCAGTCAATTACTATCATCCTGATCCTCTGTCTATTCTAATTATCTATGTCCTGTTTCAGTCAATTACTATCATCCTGATCCTCTGTCTATTCTAATTATCTATGTCCTGTTTCAGTCAATTACTATCATCCTGATCCTCTGTCTATTCTAATTATCTATGTCCTGTTTCAGTCAATTACTATCATCCTGATCCTCTGTCTATTCTAATTATATATGTCCTGTTTCAGTCAATTACTATCATCCTGATCCTCTGTCCATTCTAATTATCTATGTCCTTTTTCAGTCAATTAATATCATCCTGATCCTCTGTCTATTCTAATTATCTATGTCCTGTTTCAGTCAATTACTATCATCCTGATCCTCTGTCTATTCTAATTATCTATGTCCTGTTTCAGTCAATTACTATCATCCTGATTCTCTGTCTATTCTAATTATCTATGTCCTGTTTCAGTCAATTACTATCATCCTGATCCTCTGTCTATTCTAATTATCTATGTCCTGTTTCAGTCAATTACTATCATCCTGATCCTCTGTCCATTCTAATTATCTATGTCCTGTTTCAGTCAATTACTATCATCCTGATCCTCTGTCCATTCTAATTATCTATGTCCTGTTTCAGTCAATTACTATCATCCTGATCCTCTGTCCATTCTAATTCTCTATGTCATGTTTCAGTCAATTACTATCATCCTGATCCTCTGAACATTCTAATTATCTATGTACTGTTTCAGTCAATTACTATCATCCTGATCCTCTGTCCATTCTAATTATCAAAATCCTGTTTCAATCAATTACTATCATCCTGATCCTCTGTCCATTCTAATTATCTATGTCCTGTTTCAGTCAATTACTGTCATCCTGATCCTCTGTCTATTCTAATTATCTATGTCCTGTTTCAGTCAATTACTGTCATCCTGATCCTCTGTCCATTCTAATTATCTATGTCATGTTTCAGTCAATTACTATCATCCTGATCCTCTGAACATTCTAATTATCTATGTACTGTTTCAGTCAATTACTATCATCCTGATCCTCTGTCCATTCTAATTATCTATGTCCTGTTTCAGTCAATTACTGTCATCCTGATGCTCTGTCTATTCTAATTATCTATGTCCTGTTTCAGTCAATTACTATCATCCTGATCCTCTGTCCATTCTAATTATCTATGTCCTGTTTCAGTCAATTACTGTCATCCTGATCCTCTGTCTATTCTAATTATCTATGTCCTGTTACAGTCAATTATTATCATCCTGATCCTCTGTCCATTCTAATTATCTATGTCCTGTTTCAGTCAATTACTGTCATCCTGATCCTCTGTCTATTCTAATTATCTATGTCCTGTTTCAGTCAATTACTATCATCCTGATCCTCTGTCCATTCTAATTATCTATGTCCTGTTTCAGTCAATTACTGTCATCCTGATCCTCTGTCTATTCTAATTATCTATGTCCTGTTACAGTCAATTATTATCATCCTGATCCTCTGTCCATTCTAATTATCTATGTCCTGTTTCAGTCAATTACTGTCATCCTGATCCTCTGTCCATTCTAATTATCTATGTCCTGTTTCAGTCAATTACTATCATCCTGATCCTCTGTCCATTCTAATTATCTATGTCCTGTTTCAGTCAATTACTATCATCCTGATCCTCTGTCCATTCTAATTATCTATGTCCTGTTTCAGTCAATTACTATCATCCTGATCCTCTGTCTATTCTAATTATCTATGTCCTGTTTCAGTCAATTACTATCATCCTGATCCTCTGTCCATTCTAATTATCAATGTCGTGTTTCAATCAATTACTATCATCCTGATCCTCTGTCCATTCTAATTATCTATGTCCTGTTTCAGTCAATTACTATCATCCTGATCCTCTGTCCATTCTAATTATCTATGTCCTGTTTCAGTCAATTACTATCATCCTGATCCTCTGTCTATTCTAATTATCTATGTCCTGTTTCAGTCAATTAAAGGCATCCTGATCCTCTGTCTATTCTAATTATCTATGTCCTGTTTCAGTCAATTACTATCATCCTGATCCTCTGTCCATTCTAATTATCTATGTCCTGTTTCAGTCAATTACTATCATCCTGATCCTCTGTCCATTCTAATTTTCTATGTCATGTTTCAGTCAATTACTATCATCCTGATCCTCTGAACATTCTAATTATCTATGTACTGTTTCAGTCAATTACTATCATCCTGATCCTCTGTCCATTCTAATTATCTATGTCCTGTTTCAGTCAATTACTATCATCCTGATCCTCTGTCCATTCTAATTTTCTATGTCATGTTTCAGTCAATTACTATCATCCTGATCCTCTGAACATTCTAATTATCTATGTACTGTTTCAGTCAATTACTATCATCCTGATCCTCTGTCCATTCTAATTATCTATGTCCTGTTTCAGTCAATTACTATCATCCTGATCCTCTGAACATTCTAATTATCTATGTACTGTTTCAGTCAATTACTGTCATCCTGATCCTCTGTCCATTCTAATTATCTATGTCCTGTTTCAGTCAATTACTGTCATCCTGATCCTCTGTCTATTCTAATTATCTATGTCCTGTTTCAGTCAATTACTATCATCCTGATCCTCTGTCCATTCTAATTATCTATGTCCTGTTTCAGTCAATTACTGTCATCCTGATCCTCTGTCTATTCTAATTATCTATGTCCTGTTTCAGTCAATTACTATCATCCTGATCCTCTGTCTATTCTAATTATATATGTCCTGTTTCAGTCAATTACTATCATCCTGATCCTCTGTCCATTCTAATTATCTATGTCCTGTTTCAGTCAATTAATATCATCATGATCCTCTGTCTATTCTAATTATCTATGTCCTGTTTCAGTCAATTAATATCATCCTGACTTTCTATCTATTCTAATTATCTATGTCCTGTTTCAGTCAATTACTGTCATCCTGATCCTCTGAACATTCTAATTATCTATGTCCTGTTTCAGTCAATTACTATCATCCTGATCCTCTGTCTATTCTAATTATCTATGTCCTGTTTCAGTCAATTACTATCATCCTGATCCTCTGTCCATTCTAATTATCTGTGTCCTGTTTCAGTCAATTACTATCATCCTGATCCTCTGTCTATTCTAATTATCTATGTCCTGTTTCAGTCAATTACTATCATCCTGATCCTCTGTCTATTCTAATTATCTATGTCCTGTTTCAGTCAATTACTATCATCCTGATCCTCTTTCCATTCTAATTATCTATGTCCTGTTTCAGTCAATTACTATCATCCTGATCCTCTGTCTATTCTAATTATATATGTCCTGTTTCAGTCAATTACTATCATCCTGATCCTCTGTCCATTCTAATTATCTATGTCCTGTTTCAGTCAATTACTATCATCCTGATCCTCTGTCTATTCTAATTATCTATGTCCTGTTTCAGTCAATTACTATCATCCTGATCCTCTGTCTATTCTAATTATCTATGTCCTGTTTCAGTCAATTACTATCATCCTGATCCTCTTTCCATTCTAATTATCTATGTCCTGTTTCAGTCAATTACTATCATCCTGATCCTCTGTCTATTCTAATTATATATGTCCTGTTTCAGTCAATTACTATCATCCTGATCCTCTGTCCATTCTAATTATCTATGTCCTGTTTCAGTCAATTACTATCATCCTGATCCTCTGTCTATTCTAATTATCTATGTCCTGTTTCAGTCAATTATTATCATCCTGATCCTCTGTCCATTCTAATTATCTATGTCCTGTTTCAGTCAATTACTATCATCCTGATCCTCTGTCCATTCTAATTATCTATGTCCTGTTTCAGTCAATTACTATCATCCTGATCCTCTGAACATTCTAATTATCTATGTCCTGTTTCAGTCAATTACTATCATCCAGATCCTCTGTCCATTCTAATTATCTATGTCCTGTTTCAGTCAATTACTATCATCCTGATCCTCTGAACATTTTAATTATCTATGTCCTGTTTCAGTCAATTACTATCATCCTGAACCTCTGTCCATTCTAATTATCTATGTCCTGTTTCAGTCAATTACTATCATCCTGATCCTCTGTCTAATCTAATTATCTATGTCCTGTTTCAGTCAATTACTATCATCCTGATCCTCTGTCCATTCTAATTATCTATGTTCTGTTTCAGTCAATTAATATCATCCTGATCCTCTGTCCATTCTAATTATCTATGTCCTGTTTCGGTCAATTACTATCATCCTGATCCCCTTTCCATTCTAATTATCTATGTCCTGTTTCAGTCAATTACTATCATCCTGATCCTCTGTCTATTCTAATTATCTATGTCCTGTTTCAGTCAATTACTATCATCCTGATCCTCTGTCTATTCTAATTATCTATGTTCTGTTTCAGTCAATTAATATCATCCTGATCCTCTGTCCATTCTAATTATCTATGTCCTGTTTCAGTCAATTACTATCATCCTGATCCTCTGTCCTTTCTAATTATCTATGTCCTGTTTCAGTCAATTACTATCATCCTGATCCTCTGTCTATTCTAATTTTACTATCATCCTGATCCTCTGTCTATTCTAATTATCTATGTCCTGTTTCAGTCAATTACTATCATCCTGATCCTCTGTCTATTCTAATTATCTATGTCCTGTTTCAGTCAATTACTATCATCCTGATCCTCTGTCTATTCTAATTATCTATGTCCTGTTTCAGTCAATTAATATCATCCTGATCCTCTGTCTATTCTAATTATCTATGTCCTGTTTCAGTCAATTACTATCATCCTGATCCTCTGTCTATTCGAATTATCTATGTCCTGTTTCAGTCAATTACTATCATCCTGATCCTCTGTCTATTCTAATTATCTATGTCCTGTTTCAGTCAATTACTATCATCCTGATCCTCTGTCTAATCTAATTATCTATGTCCTGTTTCAGTCAATTACTATCATCCTGATACTCTGTCCATTCTAATTATCTATGTCCTGTTTCAGTCAATTACTATCATCCTGATCCTCTGTCTATTCTAATTATCTATGTCCTGTTTCAGTCAATTACTATCATCCTGATCCTCTGTCCATTCTAATTATCTATGTCCTGTTTCAGTCAATTACTATCATCCTGATCCTCTGTCTATTCTAATTATCTATGTCCTGTTTCAGTCAATTACTATCATCCTGATCCTCTGTCTATTCTAATTATCTATGTCCTGTTTCAGTCAATTACTGTCATCCTGATCCTCTGTCCATTCTAATTATCTATGTCCTGTTTCAGTCAATTACTATCATCCTGATCCTCTGTCTAATCTAATTATCTATGTCCTGTTTCAGTCAATTACTATCATCCTGATCCTCTGTCTATTCTAATTATCTATGTCCTGTTTCAGTCAATTACTATCATCCTGATCCTCTGTCCATTCTAATTATCTATGTCCTCTTTCAGTCAATTACTATCATCCTGATCCTCTGTCCATTCTAATTATTAATGTCCTGTTTCAGTCAATTACTATCATCCTGATCCTCTGTCTAATCTAATTATCTATGTCCTGTTTCAGTCAATTACTATCATCCTGATCCTCTGTCTATTCTAATTATCTATGTCCTGTTTCAGTCAATTACTATCATCCTGATCCTCTGTCCATTCTAATTATCTATGTCCTGTTTCAGTCAATTACTATCATCCTGTTCCTCTGTCTAATCTAATTATCTATGTCCTGTTTCAGTCAATTACTATCATCCTGATCCTCTGTCTATTCTAATTATCTATGTCCTGTTTCAGTCAATTACTATCATCCTGATCCTCTGTCCATTCTAATTATCTATGTCCTGTTTCAGTCAATTACTATCATCCTGATCCTCTGTCTTTTCTAATTATCTATGTCCTGTTTCAGTCAATTACTATCATCCTGATCCTCTGTCCGTTCTTATTATCTATGTCCTGTTTCAGTCAATTACTATCATCCTGATCCTCTGTCCATTCTAATTATCTATGTCCTGTTTCAGTCAATTACTATCATCCTGATCCTCTGTCTATTCTAATTATCTATGTCCTTTTTCAGTCAATTACTATCATCCTGATCCTCTGTCCATTCTAATTATCTATGTCCTGTTTCAGTCAATTACTATCATCCTGATCCTCTGTCCATTCTAATTATCTATGTCCTGTTTCAGTCAATTACTATCATCCTGATCCTCTGTCTTTTCTAATTATCTATGTCCTGTTTCAGTCAATTACTATCATCCTGATCCTCTGTCCATTCTATTTATCTATGTCCTGTTTCAGTCAATTACTATCATCCTGATCCTCTGTCCATTCTAATTATCTATGTCCTGTTTCAGTCAATTACTATCATCCTGATCCTCTGTCTTTTCTAATTATCTATGTCCTGTTTCAGTCAATTACTATCATCCTGATCCTCTGTCCATTCTAATTATCTATGTCCTGTTTCAGTCAATTACTATCATCCTGATCCTCTGTCCATTCTAATTATCTATGTCCTGTTTCAGTCAATTAGTTTCATCCTGATCCTCTGTCTTTTCTAATTATCTATGTCCTGTTTCAGTCAATTACTATCATCCTGAGCTCTGTCCATTCTAATTATCTATGTCCTGTTTCAGTCAATTACTATCATCCTGATCCTCTGTCCACTCTAATTATCTATGTCCTGTTTCAGTCAATTACTATCATCCTGATCCTCTTTCCATTCTAATTATCTATGTCCTGTTTCAGTCAATTAGTTTCATCCTGATCCTCTGTCTTTTCTAATTATCTATGTCCTGTTTCAGTCAATTACTATCATCCTGAGCTCTGTCCATTCTAATTATCTATGTCCTGTTTCAGTCAATTAGTTTCATCCTGATCCTCTGTCTTTTCTAATTATCTATGTCCTGTTTCAGTCAATTACTATCATCCTGATCCTCTGTCTTTTCTAATTATCTATGTCCTGTTTCAGTCAATTACTATCATCCTGATCCTCTGTCCATTCTAATTATCTATGTCCTGTTTCAGTCAATTACTATCATCCTGATCCACTGTCCATTCTGATTATCTATGTCCTGTTTCAGTCAATTACTATCATCCTGATCCTCTGTCCATTCTAATTATCTATGTCCTGTTTCAGTCAATTACTATCATCCTGATCCTCTGTCCATTCTAATTATCTATGTCCTGTTTCAGTCAATTACTATCATCCTGATCCACTGTCCATTCTGATTATCTGTGTCCTGTTTCAGTCAATTACTATCATCCTGATCCTCTGTCTATTCTAATTATCTATGTCCTGTTTCAGTCAATTACTATCATCCTGATCCTCTGTCCATTCTAATTATCTATGTCCTGTTTCAGTCAATTACTATCATCCTGATCCACTGTCCATTCTGATTATCTATGTCCTGTTTCAGTCAATTACTATCATCCTGATCCTCTGTCCATTCTAATTATCTATGTCCTGTTTCAGTCAATTACTATCATCCTGATCCTCTGTCTTTTCTAATTATCTATGTCCTGTTTCAGTCAATTACTATCATCCTGATCCTCTGTCCATTCTAATTATCTATGTCCTGTTTCAGTCAATTACTATCATCCTGATCCACTGTCCATTCTGATTATCGATGTCCTGTTTCAGTCAATTACTATCATCCTGATCCTCTGTCTTTTCTAATTACCTATGTCCTGTTTCAGTCAATTACTATCATCCTGATCCTCTGTCCATTCTAATTATCTATGTCCTGTTTCAATCAATTACTATCATCCAGATCGTCTGTCCATTCTAATTATCTATGTCCTGTTTCAGTCAATTACTATCATCCTGATGCTCTGCCCATTCTAATTATCTATGTCCTGTTTCAGTCAATTACTATCATCCTGATCCTCTGTCCATTCTAATTATCTATGTCCTGTTTCAGTCAATTACTGTCATCCTGATCCTCTGTCTATTCTAATTATCTATGTCCTGTTACAGTCAATTATTATCATCCTGATCCTCTGTCCATTCTAATTATCTATGTCCTGTTTCAGTCAATTACTGTCATCCTGATCCTCTGTCTATTCTAATTATCTATGTCCTGTTTCAGTCAATTACTATCATCCTGATCCTCTGTCCATTCTAATTATCTATGTCCTGTTTCAGTCAATTACTGTCATCCTGATCCTCTGTCTATTCTAATTATCTATGTCCTGTTACAGTCAATTATTATCATCCTGATCCTCTGTCCATTCTAATTATCTATGTCCTGTTTCAGTCAATTACTGTCATCCTGATCCTCTGTCCATTCTAATTATCTATGTCCTGTTTCAGTCAATTACTATCATCCTGATCCTCTGTCCATTCTAATTATCTATGTCCTGTTTCAGTCAATTACTATCATCCTGATCCTCTGTCCATTCTAATTATCTATGTCCTGTTTCAGTCAATTACTATCATCCTGATCCTCTGTCTATTCTAATTATCTATGTCCTGTTTCAGTCAATTACTATCATCCTGATCCTCTGTCCATTCTAATTATCAATGTCGTGTTTCAATCAATTACTATCATCCTGATCCTCTGTCTATTCTAATTATCTATGTCCTGTTTCAGTCAATTAAAGGCATCCTGATCCTCTGTCTATTCTAATTATCTATGTCCTGTTTCAGTCAATTACTATCATCCTGATCCTCTGTCCATTCTAATTATCTATGTCCTGTTTCAGTCAATTACTATCATCCTGATCCTCTGTCCATTCTAATTTTCTATGTCATGTTTCAGTCAATTACTATCATCCTGATCCTCTGAACATTCTAATTATCTATGTACTGTTTCAGTCAATTACTGTCATCCTGATCCTCTGTCCATTCTAATTATCTATGTCCTGTTTCAGTCAATTACTGTCATCCTGATCCTCTGTCCATTCTAATTATCTATGTCCTGTTTCAGTCAATTACTATCATCCTGATCCTCTGTCCATTCTAATTATCTATGTCCTGTTTCAGTCAATTACTGTCATCCTGATCCTCTGTCTATTCTAATTATCTATGTCCTGTTTCAGTCAATTACTATCATCCTGATCCTCTGTCTATTCTAATTATATATGTCCTGTTTCAGTCAATTACTATCATCCTGATCCACTGTCCATTCTAATTATCTATGTCCTGTTTCAGTCAATTAATATCATCATGATCCTCTGTCTATTCTAATTATCTATGTCCTGTTTCAGTCAATTACTATCATCCTGATACTCTGTCTATTCTAATTATCTATGTCCTGTTTCAGTCAATTACTGTCATCCTGATCCTCTGAACATTCTAATTATCTATGTCCTGTTTCAGTCAATTACTATCATCCTGATCCTCTGTCTATTCTAATTATCTATGTCCTGTTTCAGTCAATTACTATCATCCTGATCCTCTGTCCATTCTAATTATCTGTGTCCTGTTTCAGTCAATTACTATCATCCTGATCCTCTGTCTATTCTAATTATCTATGTCCTGTTTCAGTCAATTACTATCATCCTGATCCTCTGTCTATTCTAATTATCTATGTCCTGTTTCAGTCAATTACTATCATCCTGATCCTCTTTCCATTCTAATTATCTATGTCCTGTTTCAGTCAATTACTATCATCCTGATCCTCTGTCTATTCTAATTATATATGTCCTGTTTCAGTCAATTACTATCATCCTGATCCTCTGTCCATTCTAATTATCTATGTCCTGTTTCAGTCAATTACTATCATCCTGATCCTCTGTCTATTCTAATTATCTATGTCCTGTTTCAGTCAATTACTATCATCCTGATCCTCTGTCTATTCTAATTATCTATGTCCTGTTTCAGTCAATTACTATCATCCTGATCCTCTTTCCATTCTAATTATCTATGTCCTGTTTCATTCAATTACTATCATCCTGATCCTCTGTCTATTCTAATTATATATGTCCTGTTTCAGTCAATTACTATCATCCTGATCCTCTGTCCATTCTAATTATCTATGTCCTGTTTCAGTCAATTACTATCATCCTGATCCTCTGTCTATTCTAATTATCTATGTCCTGTTTCAGTCAATTATTATCATCCTGATCCTCTGTCCATTCTAATTATCTATGTCCTGTTTCAGTCAATTACTATCATCCTGATCCTCTGTCCATTCTAATTATCTATGTCCTGTTTCAGTCAATTACTATCATCCTGATCCTCTGAACATTCTAATTATCTATGTCCTGTTTCAGTCAATTACTATCATCCAGATCCTCTGTCCATTCTAATTATCTATGTCCTGTTTCAGTCAATTACTATCATCCTGATCCTCTGAACATTTTAATTATCTATGTCCTGTTTCAGTCAATTACTATCATCCTGAACCTCTGTCCATTCTAATTATCTATGTCCTGTTTCAGTCAATTACTATCATCCTGATCCTCTGTCCATTCTAATTATCTATGTCCTGTTTCAGTCAATTACTATCATCCTGATCCTCTGTCTAATCTAATTATCTATGTCCTGTTTCAGTCAATTACTATCATCCTGATCCTCTGTCCATTCTAATTATCTATGTTCTGTTTCAGTCAATTAATATCATCCTGATCCTCTGTCCATTCTAATTATCTATGTCCTGTTTCGGTCAATTACTATCATCCTGATCCCCTTTCCATTCTAATTATCTATGTCCTGTTTCAGTCAATTACTATCATCCTGATCCTCTGTCTATTCTAATTATCTATGTCCTGTTTCAGTCAATTACTATCATCCTGATCCTCTGTCTATTCTAATTATCTATGTTCTGTTTCAGTCAATTACTATCATCCTGATCCTCTGTCCTTTCTAATTATCTATGTCCTGTTTCAGTCAATTACTATCATCCTGATCCTCTGTCTATTCTAATTTTACTATCATCCTGATCCTCTGTCTATTCTAATTATCTATGTCCTGTTTCAGTCAATTACTATCATCCTGATCCTCTGTCTATTCTAATTATCTATGTCCTGTTTCAGTCAATTACTATCATCCTGATCCTCTGTCTATTCTAATTATCTATGTCCTGTTTCAGTCAATTAATATCATCCTGATCCTCTGTCTATTCTAATTATCTATGTCCTGTTTCAGTCAATTACTATCATCCTGATCCTCTGTCTATTCGAATTATCTATGTCCTGTTTCAGTCAATTGCTATCATCCTGATCCTCTGTCTATTCTAATTATCTATGTCCTGTTTCAGTCAATTACTATCATCCTGATCCTCTGTCTAATCTAATTATCTATGTCCTGTTTCAGTCAATTACTATCATCCTGATACTCTGTCCATTCTAATTATCTATGTCCTGTTTCAGTCAATTACTGTCATCCTGATCCTCTGTCTATTCTAATTATCTATGTCCTGTTTCAGTCAATTACTATCATCCTGATCCTCTGTCCATTCTAATTATCTATGTCCTGTTTCAGTCAATTACTATCATCCTGATCCTCTGTCTATTCTAATTATCTATGTCCTGTTTCAGTCAATTACTATCATCCTGATCCTCTGTCTATTCTAATTATCTATGTCCTGTTTCAGTCAATTACTATCATCCTGATCCTCTGTCCATTCTAATTATCATTGTCCTGTTTCAGTCAATTACCATCATCCTGATCCTCTGTCTAATCTAATTATCTATGTCCTGTTTCAGTCAATTACTATCATCCTGATCCTCTGTCTATTCTAATTATCTATGTCCTGTTTCAGTCAATTACTATCATCCTGATCCTCTGTCCATTCTAATTATCTATGTCCTGTTTCAGTCAATTACTATCATCCTGATCCTCTGTCCATTCTAATTATTAATGTCCTGTTTCAGTCAATTACTATCATCCTGATCCTCTGTCTAATCTAATTATCTATGTCCTGTTTCAGTCAATTACTATCATCCTGATCCTCTGTCTATTCTAATTATCTATGTCCTGTTTCAGTCAATTACTATCATCCTGATCCTCTGTCCATTCTAATTATCTATGTCCTGTTTCAGTTTATTACTATCATCCTGATCCTCTGTCCATTCTAATTATCTATGTCCTGTTTCAGTCAATTACTATCATCCTGATCCTCTGTCCATTCTAATTATCTATGTCCTGTTTCAGTCAATTACTATCATCCTGATCCTCTGTCTAATCTAATTATCTATGTCCTGTTTCAGTCAATTACTATCATCCTGATCCTCTGTCTATTCTAATTATCTATGTCCTGTTTCAGTCAATTACTATCATCCTGATCCTCTGTCCATTCTAATTATCTATGTCCTGTTTCAGTCAATTACTATCATCCTGATCCTCTGTCCATTCTAATTATCTATGTCCTGTTTCAGTCAATTACTATCATCCTGATCCTCTGTCTTTTCTAATTATATATGTCCTGTTTCAGTCAATTACTACCATCCTGATCCTCTGTCCGTTCTAATTATCTATGTCCTGTTTCAGTCAATTACTATCATCCTGATCCTCTGTCCATTCTAATTATCTATGTCCTGTTTCAGTCAATTACTATCATCCTGATCCTCTGTCTATTCTAATTATCTATGTCCTGTTTCAGTCAATTACTATCATCCTGATCCTCTGTCCATTCTAATTATCTATGTCCTGTTTCAGTCAATTACTATCATCCTGATCCTCTGTCCATTCTAATTATCTATGTCCTGTTTCAGTCAATTACTATCATCCTGATCCTCTGTCTTTTCTAATTATCTATGTCCTGTTTCAGTCAATTACTATCATCCTGATCCTCTGTCCATTCTATTTATCTATGTCCTGTTTCAGTCAATTACTATCATCCTGATCCTCTGTCCATTCTAATTATCTATGTCCTGTTTCAGTCAATTACTATCATCCTGATCCTCTGTCTTTTCTAATTATCTATGTCCTGTTTCAGTCAATTACTATCATCCTGATCCTCTGTCCATTCTAATTATCTATGTCCTGTTTCAGTCAATTACTATCATCCTGATCCTCTGTCCATTCTAATTATCTATGTCCTGTTTCAGTCAATTAGTTTCATCCTGATCCTCTGTCTTTTCTAATTATCTATGTCCTGTTTCAGTCAATTACTATCATCCTGAGCTCTGTCCATTCTAATTATCTATGTCCTGTTTCAGTCAATTACTATCATCCTGATCCTCTGTCCACTCTAATTATCTATGTCCTGTTTCAGTCAATTACTATCATCCTGATCCTCTGTCCATTCTAATTATCTATGTCCTGTTTCAGTCAATTAGTTTCATCCTGATCCTCTGTCTTTTCTAATTATCTATGTCCTGTTTCAGTCAATTACTATCATCCTGAGCTCTGTCCATTCTAATTATCTATGTCCTGTTTCAGTCAATTAGTTTCATCCTGATCCTCTTTCTTTTCTAATTATCTATGTCCTGTTTCAGTCAATTACTATCATCCTGATCCTCTGTCTTTTCTAATTATCTATGTCCTGTTTCAGTCAATTACTATCATCCTGATCCTCTGTCCATTCTAATTATCTATGTCCTGTTTCAGTCAATTACTATCATCCTGATCCACTGTCCATTCTGATTATCTATGTCCTGTTTCAGTCAATTACTATCATCCTGATCCTCTGTCCATTCTAATTATCTATGTCCTGTTTCAGTCAATTACTATCATCCTGATCCTCTGTCCATTCTAATTATCTATGTCCTGTTTCAGTCAATTACTATCATCCTGATCCACTGTCCATTCTGATTATCTGTGTCCTGTTTCAGTCAATTACTATCATCCTGATCCTCTGTCTATTCTAATTATCTATGTCCTGTTTCAGTCAATTACTATCATCCTGATCCTCTGTCCATTCTAATTATCTATGTCCTGTTTCAGTCAATTACTATCATCCTGATCCACTGTCCATTCTGATTATCTATGTCCTGTTTCAGTCAATTACTATCATCCTGATCCTCTGTCCATTCTAATTATCTATGTCCTGTTTCAGTCAATTACTATCATCCTGATCCTCTGTCTTTTCTAATTATCTATGTCCTGTTTCAGTCAATTACTATCATCCTGATCCTCTGTCCATTCTAATTATCTATGTCCTGTTTCAGTCAATTACTATCATCCTGATCCACTGTCCATTCTGATTATCGATGTCCTGTTTCAGTCAATTACTATCATCCTGATCCTCTGTCTTTTCTAATTACCTATGTCCTGTTTCAGTCAATTACTATCATCCTGATCCTCTGTCCATTCTAATTATCTATGTCCTGTTTCAATCAATTACTATCATCCAGATCGTCTGTCCATTCTAATTATCTATGTCCTGTTTCAGTCAATTACTATCATCCTGATGCTCTGCCCATTCTAATTATCTATGTCCTGTTTCAGTCAATTACTATCATCCTGATCCTCTGTCCATTCTAATTATCTATGTCCTGTTTCAGTCAATTACTATCATCCTGATGCGCTGCCCATTCTAATTATATATGTCCTGTTTCAGTCAATTACTATCATCCTGATCCTCTGTCCATTCTAATTATCTATGTCCTGTTTCAGTCAATTAATATCATCCTGATCCTCTGTCCATTCTAATTATCTATGTCCTGTTTAAGTCAATTACTATCATCCTGATGCTCTGCCCATTCTAATTATCTATGTCCTGTTTCAGACAATTACTATCATCCTGATGCTCTGCCCAATCTAATTATCTATATCCTGTTTCAGTCAATTAATATCATCCTGATCCTCTGTCCATTCAAATTATCTATGTCCTGTTTCAGTCAATTACTATCATCCTGATCCTCTGTCTTTTCTAATTATCTATGTCCTGTTTCAGTCAATTACTATCATCCTGATCCTCTGTCCATTCTAATTATCTATGTCCTGTTTCAGTCAATTACTATCATCCTGATCCTCTGTCCATTCAAATTATCTATGTCCTGTTTCAGTCAATTACTATCATCCTGATCCTCTGTCCATTCTAATTATCTATGTCCTGTTTCAGTCAATTACTATCATCCTGATCCTCTGTCCATTCTAATTATCTATGTCATGTTTCAGACAATTACTATCATCCTGATCCTCTGTCTATTCTAATTATCTATGTCCTGTTTCAGACAATTACTATCATCCTGATCCTCTGTCCATTCTAATTATCTATGTACTGTTTCATTCAATTACCATCATCCTGATCCTCTGTCCATTCTAATTATCTATGTCATGTTTCATTCAATTACTATCATCCTGATCCTCTGTCCATTCTAATTATCTATGTCCTGTTTCAGTCAATTACTATCATCCTGATCCTCTGTCCATTCTAATTATCTATGTCCTGTTTCAGTCAATTACTATCATCCTGATCCTCTGTCCATTCTAATTATCTATGTCCTGTTTCAGTCAATTACTATCATCCTGATCCTCTGTCCATTCAAATTATCTATGTCCTGTTTCAGTCAATTACTATCATCCTGATCCTCTGTCCATTCTAATTATCTATGTCCTGTTTCAGTCAATTACTATCATCCTGATCCTCTGTCCATTCTAATTATCTATGTCATGTTTCAGACAATTACTATCATCCTGATCCTCTGTCTATTCTAATTATCTATGTCCTGTTTCAGACAATTACTATCATCCTGATCCTCTGTCCATTCTAATTATCTATGTACTGTTTCATTCAATTACCATCATCCTGATCCTCTGTCCATTCTAATTATCTATGTCATGTTTCATTCAATTACTATCATCCTGATCCTCTGTCCATTCTAATTATCTATGTCCTGTTTCAGTCAATTACTATCATCCTGATCCTCTGTCCATTCTAATTATCTATGTCCTGTTTCAGTCAATTACTATCATCCTGATCCTCTGTCCATTCTAATTATCTATGTCATGTTTCAGTCAATTACTATCATCCTGATCCTCTGTCTATTCTAATTATCTATGTCCTGTTTCAGACAATTACTATCATCCTGATCCTCTGTCCATTCTAATTATCTATGTACTGTTTCATTCAATTACCATCATCCTGATCCTCTGTCCATTCTAATTATCTATGTCATGTTTCATTCAATTACTATCATCCTGATCCTCTGTCCATTCTAATTATCTATGTCCTGTTTCAGTCAATTACTATCATCCTGATCCTCTGTCCATTCTAATTATCTATGTCCTGTTTCAGTCAATTACTATCATCCTGATCCTCTGTCCATTCTAATTATCTATGTCCTGTTTCAGACAATTACTATCATCCTGATCCTCTGTCCATTATAATTATCTATGTCCTGTTTCTGACAATTACTATCATCCTGATCCTCTGTCTGTTCTAATTATCTATGTCCTGTTTCAGTCAATTATTATCATCCTGATCCTCTGTCCATTATAATTATCTATGTCCTGTTTCAGTCAATTACTATCATCCTGATCCTCTGTCCATTCTAATTATCTATGTCCTGTTTCAGACATTTACTATCATCCTGATCCTCTGACCATTCTAATTATCTATGTCCTGTTTCAGTCAATTACTATCATCCTGATCCTCTGTCTATTCTAATTATCTATGTCCTGTTTCAGTCAATTACTATCATCCTGATCCTCTGTCTTTTCTAATTATCTATGTCCTGTTTCAGTCAATTACTATCATCCTGAGCTCTGTCCATTCTAATTATCTATGTCCTGTTTCAGTCAATTACTATCATCCAGATCCTCTGTCCATTCTGATTATCTATGTCCTGTTTCAGTCAATTACTATCATCCTGATCCTCTGTCCATTCTAATTATCTATGTCCTGTTTCAGTCAATTACTATCATCCTGATGCTCTGCCCATTCTAATTATCTATGTCCTGTTTCAGTCAATTACTATCATCCTGATCCTCTGTCCATTCTAATTATCTATGTCCTGTTTCAGTCAATTACTATCATCCTGATGCTCTGCCCATTCTAATTATCTATGTCCTGTTTCAGTCAATTACTATCATCCTGATCCTCTGTCCATTCTAATTATCTATGTCCTGTTTCAGTCAATTACTATCATCCTGATCCTCTGTCCATTCTAATTATCTATGTCCTGTTTCAGTCAATTACTATCATCCTGATCCTCTGTCCATTCTAATTATCTATGTCCTGTTTCAGTCAATTACTATCATCCTGATCCTCTGTCCATTCTAATTATCTATGTCCTGTTTCAGTCAATTACTATCATCCTGATCCTCTGTCTATTCTAATTATCTATGTCCTGTTTCAGTCAATTACTATCATCCTGATCCACTGTCCATTCTGATTATCTATGTCCCGTTTCAGTCAATTACTATCATCCTGATCCTCTGTCCATTCTAATTATCTATGTCCTGTTTCAGTCAATTACTATCATCCTGATCCTCTGTCCATTCTAATTATCTATGTCCTGTTTCAGTCAATTACTATCATCCTGATCCACTGTCCATTCTAATTATCTATGTCCTGTTTCAGTCAATTACTATCATCCTGATCCTCTGTCCATTCTAATTATCTATGTCCTGTTTCAGTCAATTACTATCATCCAGATCGTCTGTCCATTCTAATTATCTATGTCCTGTTTCAGTCAATTACTATCATCCTGATGCTCTGCCCATTCTAATTATCTATGTCCTGTTTCAGTCAATTACTATCATCCTGATCCTCTGTCCATTCTAATTATCTATGTCCTGTTTCAGTCAATTACTATCATCCTGATGCTCTGCCCATTCTAATTATCTATGTCCTGTTTCAGTCAATTACTATCATCCTGATCCTCTGTCCATTCTAATTATCTATGTCCTGTTTCAGTCAATTACTATCATCCTGATCCTCTGTCCATTCTAATTATCTATGTCCTGTTTCAGTCAATTACTATCATCCTGATGCTCTGCCCATTCTAATTATCTATGTCCTGTTTCAGTCAATTACTATCATCCTGATCCTCTGTCCATTCTAATTATCTATGTCCTGTTTCAGTCAATTACTATCATCCTGATGCTCTGCCCATTCTAATTATCTATGTCCTGTTTCAGTCAATTACTATCATCCTGATGCTCTGCCCATTCTAATTATCTATATCCTGTTTCAGTCAATTAATATCATCCTGATCCTCTGTCCATTCTAATTATCTATGTCCTGTTTCAGTCAATTACTATCATCCTGATCCTCTGTCTTTTCTAATTATCTATGTCCTGTTTCAGTCAATTACTATCATCCTGATCCTCTGTCCATTCTAATTATCTATGTCCTGTTTCAGTCAATTACTATCATCCTGATCCTCTGTCCATTCAAATTATCTATGTCCTGTTTCAGTCAATTACTATCATCCTGATCCTCTGTCCATTCTAATTATCTATGTCCTGTTTCAGTCAATTACTATCATCCTGATCCTCTGTCTTTTCTAATTATCTATGTCCTGTTTCAGTCAATTACTATCATCCTGATCCTCTGTCCATTCTAATTATCTATGTCCTGTTTCAGTCAATTAGTTTCATCCTGATCCTCTGTCTTTTCTAATTATCTATGTCCTGTTTCAGTCAATTACTATCATCCTGAGCTCTGTCCATTCTAATTATCTATGTCCTGTTTCAGTCAATTAGTTTCATCCTGATCCTCTGTCTTTTCTAATTATCTATGTCCTGTTTCAGTCAATTACTATCATCCTGATCCTCTGTCTTTTCTAATTATCTATGTCCTGTTTCAGTCAATTACTATCATCCTGATCCTCTGTCCATTCTAATTATCTATGTCCTGTTTCAGTCAATTACTATCATCCTGATCCACTGTCCATTCTGATTATCTATGTCCTGTTTCAGTCAATTACTATCATCCTGATCCTCTGTCCATTCTAATTATCTATGTCCTGTTTCAGTCAATTACTATCATCCTGATCCACTGTCCATTCTGATTATCTATGTCCTGTTTCAGTCAATTACTATCATCCTGATCCTCTGTCCATTCTAATTATCTATGTCCTGTTTCAGTCAATTACTATCATCCTGATCCTCTGTCTTTTCTAATTATCTATGTCCTGTTTCAGTCAATTACTATCATCCTGATCCTCTGTCCATTCTAATTATCTATGTCCTGTTTCAGTCAATTACTATCATCCTGATCCACTGTCCATTCTGATTATCGATGTCCTGTTTCAGTCAATTACTATCATCCTGATCCTCTGTCTTTTCTAATTATCTATGTCCTGTTTCAGTCATTTACTATCATCCTGATCCTCTGCCCATTCTAATTATCTATGTCCTGTTTCAATCAATTGCTATCATCCAGATCGTCTGTCCATTCTAATTATCTATGTCCTGTTTCAGTCAATTACTATCATCCTGATCCTCTGTCCATTCTAATTATCTATGTCCTGTTTCAGTCAATTACTATCATCCTGATCCTCTGTCCATTCTAATTATCTATGTCCTGTTTCAGTCAATTACTATCATCCTGATGCTCTGCCCATTCCAATTATCTATGTCCTGTTTCAGTCAATTACTATCATCCTGATCCTCTGTCCATTCTAATTATCTATGTCCTGTTTCAGTCAATTACTATCATCCTGATCCACTGTCCATTCTGATTATCTATGTCCTGTTTCAGTCAATTACTATCATCCTGATCCTCTGTCTATTCTAATTATCTATGTCCTGTTTCAGTCAATTACTATCATCCTGATCCTCTGTCTATTCTAATTATCTATGTCCTGTTTCAGTCAATTACTATCATCCTGATCCACTGTCCATTCTGATTATCTATGTCCTGTTTCAGTCAATTACTATCATCCTGATCCTCTGTCCATTCTAATTATCTATGTCCTGTTTCAGTCAATTACTATCATCCTGATCCTCTGTCCATTCTAATTATCTATGTCCTGTTTCAGTCAATTACTATCATCCTGATCCACTGTCCATTCTAATTATCTATGTCCTGTTTCAGTCAATTACTATCATCCTGATCCTCTGTCCATTCTAATTATCTATGTCCTGCTTCAGTCAATTACTATCATCCAGATCGTCTGTCCATTCTAATTATCTATGTCCTGTTTCAGTCAATTACTATCATCCTGATGCTCTGCCCATTCTAATTATCTATGTCCTGTTTCAGTCAATTACTATCATCCTGATCCTCTGTCCATTCTAATTATCTATGTCCTGTTTCAGTCAATTACTATCATCCTGATGCTCTGCCCATTCTAATTATCTATGTCCTGTTTCAGTCAATTACTATCATCCTGATCCTCTGTCCATTCTAATTATCTATGTCCTGTTTCAGTCAATTACTATCATCCTGATCCTCTGTCCATTCTAATTATCTATGTCCTGTTTCAGTCAATTACTATCATCCTGATGCTCTGCCCATTCTAATTATCTATGTCCTGTTTCAGTCAATTACTATCATCCTGATCCTCTGTCCATTCTAATTATCTATGTCCTGTTTCAGTCAATTACTATCATCCTGATGCTCTGCCCATTCTAATTATCTATGTCCTGTTTCAGTCAATTACTATCATCCTGATGCTCTGCCCATTCTAATTATCTATATCCTGTTTCAGTCAATTAATATCATCCTGATCCTCTGTCCATTCTAATTATCCATGTCCTGTTTCAGTCAATTACTATCATCCTGATCCTCTGTCTTTTCTAATTATCTATGTCCTGTTTCAGTCAATTACTATCATCCTGATCCTCTGTCCATTCTAATTATCTATGTCCTGTTTCAGTCAATTACTATCATCCTGATCCTCTGTCCATTCAAATTATCTATGTCCTGTTTCAGTCAATTACTATCATCCTGATCCTCTGTCCATTCTAATTATCTATGTCCTGTTTCAGTCAATTACTATCATCCTGATCCTCTGTCTTTTCTAATTATCTATGACCTGTTTCAGTCAATTACTATCATCCTGATCCTCTGTCCATTCTAATTATCTATGTCCTGTTTCAGTCAATTACTATCATCCTGATCCTCTGTCCATTCTAATTATCTATGTCCTGTTTCAGTCAATTACTATCATCCTGATCCTCTGTCCATTCTAATTATCTATGTCCTGTTTCAGTCAATTACTATCATCCTGATCCTCTGTCTATTCTAATTATCTATGTCCTGTTTCAATCAATTACTATCATCCTGATCCTATGTCCATTCTAATTATCTATGTCATGTTTCAGACAATTACTATCATCCTGATCCTCTGTCCATTCTAATTATCTATGTCATGCTTCAGTCAATTACTATCATCCTGATCCTCTGTCTATTCTAATTATCTATGTCCTGTTTCAGACAATTACTATCATCCTGATCCTCTGTCCATTCTAATTATCTATGTACTGTTTCATTCAATTACCATCATCCTGATCCTCTGTCCATTCTAATTATCTATGTCATGTTTCATTCAATTACTATCATCCTGATCCTCTGTCCATTCTAATTATCTATGTCCTGTTTCAGTCAATTACTATCATCCTGATCCTCTGTCCATTCTAATTATCTATGTCCTGTTTCAGTCAATTACTATCATCCTGATCCTCTGTCCATTCTAATTATCTATGTCCTGTTTCAGACAATTACTATCATCCTGATCCTCTGTCCATTATAATTATCTATGTCCTGTTTCAGACAATTACTATCATCCTGATCCTCTGTCTGTTCTAATTATCTATGTCCTGTTTCAGTCAATTATTATCATCCTGATCCTCTGTCCATTATAATTATCTATGTCCTGTTTCAGTCAATTACTATCATCCTGATCCTCTGTCTATTCTAATTATCTATGTCCTGTTTCAGTCAATTACTATCATCCTGATCCTCTGTCTTTTCTAATTATCTATGTCCTGTTTCAGTCAATTACTATCATCCTGAGCTCTGTCCATTCTAATTATCTATGTCCTGTTTCAGTCAATTACTATCATCCTGATCCTCTGTCCATTCTGATTATCTATGTCCTGTTTCAGTCAATTACTATCATCCTGATCCTCTGCCCATTCTAATTATCTATGTCCTGTTTCAGTCAATTACTATCATCCTGATGCTCTGTCTATTCTAATTATCTATGTCCAGTTTCAGTCAATTACTATCATCCTGATCCTCTGTCCATTCTAATTATCCATGTGCTGTTTCAGTCAATTACTATCATCCAGATCCTCTGTCCATTCTAATTATCTATGTCCTGTTTCAGTCAATTACTATCATCCTGATGCTCTGCCCATTCTAATTATCTATGTCCTGTTTCAGTCAATTACTATCATCCTGATCCTCTGTCCATTCTAATTATCTATGTCCTGTTTCAGTCAATTACTATCATCCTGATGCTCTGCCCATTCTAATTATCTATGTCCTGTTTCAGTCAATTACTATCATCCTGATCCTCTGTCCATTCTAATTATCTATGTCCTGTTTCAGTCAATTACTATCATCCTGATCCTCTGTCCATTCTAATTATCTATGTCCTGTTTCAGTCAATTACTATCATCCTGATGCTCTGCCCATTCTAATTATCTATGTCCTGTTTCAGTCAATTACTATCATCCTGATCCTCTGTCCATTCTAATTATCTATGTCCTGTTTCAGTCAATTACTATCATCCTGATCCACTGTCCATTCTGATTATCTATGTCCTGTTTCAGTCAATTACTATCATCCTGATCCTCTGTCTATTCTAATTATCTATGTCCTGCTTCAGTCAATTACTATCATCCTGATCCTCTGTCTATTCTAATTATCTATGTCCTGTTTCAGTCAATTACTATCATCCTGATCCACTGTCCATTCTGATTATCTATGTCCTGTTTCAGTCAATTACTATCATCCTGATCCTCTGTCCATTCTAATTATCTATGTCCTGTTTCAGTCAATTACTATCATCCTGATCCTCTGTCCATTCTAATTATCTATGTCCTGTTTCAGTCAATTACTATCATCCTGATCCACTGTCCATTCTAATTATCTATGTCCTTTTTCAGTCAATTACTATCATCCTGATCCTCTGTCCATTCTAATTATCTATGTCCTGTTTCAGTCAATTACTATCATCCAGATCGTCTGTCCATTCTAATTATCTATGTCCTGTTTCAGTCAATTACTATCATCCTGATGCTCTGCCCATTCTAATTATCTATGTCCTGTTTCAGTCAATTACTATCATCCTGATCCTCTGTCCATTCTAATTATCTATGTCCTGTTTCAGTCAATTACTATCATCCTGATGCTCTGCCCATTCTAATTATCTATGTCCTGTTTCAGTCAATTACTATCATCCTGATCCTCTGTCCATTCTAATTATCTATGTCCTGTTTCAGTCAATTACTATCATCCTGATCCTCTGTCCATTCTAATTATCTATGTCCTGTTTCAGTCAATTACTATCATCCTGATGCTCTGCCCATTCTAATTATCTATGTCCTGTTTCAGTCAATTACTATCATCCTGATCCTCTGTCCATTCTAATTATCTATGTCCTGTTTCAGTCAATTACTATCATCCTGATGTTCTGCCCATTCTAATTATCTATGTCCTGTTTCAGTCAATTACTATCATCCTGATGCTCTGCCCATTCTAATTATCTATATCCTGTTTCAGTCAATTAATATCATCCTGATCCTCTGTCCATTCTAATTATCTATGTCCTGTTTCAGTCAATTACTATCATCCTGATCCTCTGTCTTTTCTAATTATCTATGTCCTGTTTCAGTCAATTACTATCATCCTGATCCTCTGTCCATTCTAATTATCTATGTCCTGTTTCAGTCAATTACTATCATCCTGATCCTCTGTCCATTCAAATTATCTATGTCCTGTTTCAGTCAATTACTATCATCCTGATCCTCTGTCCATTCTAATTATCTATGTCCTGTTTCAGTCAATTACTATCATCCTGATCCTCTGTCTTTTCTAATTATCTATGTCCTGTTTCAGTCAATTACTATCATCCTGATCCTCTGTCCATTCTAATTATCTATGTCCTGTTTCAGTCAATTACTATCATCCTGATCCTCTGTCCATTCTAATTATCTATGTCCTGTTTCAGTCAATTACTATCATCCTGATCCTCTGTCCATTCTAATTATCTATGTCCTGTTTCAGTCAATTACTATCATCCTGATCCTCTGTCTATTCTAATTATCTATGTCCTGTTTCAGTCAATTACTATCATCCTGATCCTATGTCCATTCTAATTATCTATGTCATGTTTCAGACAATTACTATCATCCTGATCCTCTGTCCATTCTAATTATCTATGTCATGTTTCAGTCAATTACTATCATCCTGATCCTCTGTCTATTCAAATTATCTATGTCCTGTTTCAGACAATTACTATCATCCTGATCCTCTGTCCATTCTAATTATCTATGTCCTGTTTCATTCAATTACCGTCATCCTGATCCTCTGTCCATTCTAATTATCTATGTCATGTTTCATTCAATTACTATCATCCTGATCCTCTGTCCATTCTAATTATCTATGTCCTGTTTCAGTCAATTACTATCATCCTGATCCTCTGTCCATTCTAATTATCTATGTCCTGTTTCAGTCAATTACTATCATCCTGATCCTCTGTCCATTCTAATTATCTATGTCCTGTTTCAGACAATTACTATCATCCTGATCCTCTGTCCATTATAATTATCTATGTCCTATTTCAGACAATTACTATCATCCTGATCCTCTGTCTGTTCTAATTATCTATGTCCTGTTTCAGTCAATTATTATCATCCTGATCCTCTGTCCATTATAATTATCTATGTCCTGTTTCAGTCAATTACTATCATCCTGATCCTCTGTCCATTCTAATTATCTATGTCCTGTTTCAGACATTTACTATCATCCTGATCCTCTGTCTATTCTAATTATCTATGTCCTGTTTCAGTCAATTACTATCATCCTGATCCTCTGTCTATTCTAATTATCTATGTCCTGTTTCAGTCAATTACTATCATCCTGATCCTCTGACCATTCTAATTATCTATGTCCTGTTTCAGTCAATTACTATCATCCTGATCCTCTGTCTATTCTAATTATCTATGTCCTGTTTCAGTCAATTACTATCATCCTGATCCTCTGTCTTTTCTAATTATCTATGTCCTGTTTCAGTCAATTAATATCATCCTGAGCTCTGTCCATTCTAATTATCTATGTCCTGTTTCAGTCAATTACTATCATCCTGATCCTCTGTCCATTCTGATTATCTATGTCCTGTTTCAGTCAATTACTATCATCCTGATCCTCAGTCTTTTCTAATTATCTATGTTCTGTTTCAGTCAATTACTATCATCCTGATGCTCTGCCCATTCTAATTATCTATGTCCTGTTTCAGTCAATTACTATCATCCTGATCCTCTGTCCATTCTAATTATCTATGTCCTGTTTCAGTCAATTACTATCATCCTGATGTTCTGCCCATTCTAATTATCTATGTCCTGTTTCAGTCAATTACTATCATCCTGATGCTCTGCCCATTCTAATTATCTATATCCTGTTTCAGTCAATTAATATCATCCTGATCCTCTGTCCATTCTAATTATCTATGTCCTGTTTCAGTCAATTACTATCATCCTGATCCTCTGTCCATTCTAATTATCTATGTCCTGTTTCAGTCAATTACTATCATCCTGATCCTCTGTCCATTCTAATTATCTATGTCCTGTTTCAGACAATTACTATCATCCTGATCCTCTGTCCATTATAATTATCTATGTCCTATTTCAGACAATTACTATCATCCTGATCCTCTGTCTGTTCTAATTATCTATGTCCTGTTTCAGTCAATTATTATCATCCTGATCCTCTGTCCATTATAATTATCTATGTCCTGTTTCAGTCAATTACTATCATCCTGATCCTCTGTCCATTCTAATTATCTATGTCCTGTTTCAGACATTTACTATCATCCTGATCCTCTGTCTATTCTAATTATCTATGTCCTGTTTCAGTCAATTACTATCATCCTGATCCTCTGTCTATTCTAATTATCTATGTCCTGTTTCAGTCAATTACTATCATCCTGATCCTCTGACCATTCTAATTATCTATGTCCTGTTTCACTCAATTACTATCATCCTGATCCTCTGTCTATTCTAATTATCTATGTCCTGTTTCAGTCAATTACTATCATCCTGATCCTCTGTCTTTTCTAATTATCTATGTCCTGTTTCAGTCAATTAATATCATCCTGAGCTCTGTCCATTCTAATTATCTATGTCCTGTTTCAGTCAATTACTATCATCCTGATCCTCTGTCCATTCTGATTATCTATGTCCTGTTTCAGTCAATTACTATCATCCTGATCCTCAGTCTTTTCTAATTATCTATGTTCTGTTTCAGTCAATTACTATCATCCTGATGCTCTGCCCATTCTAATTATCTATGTCCTGTTTCAGTCAATTACTATCATCCTGATCCTCTGTCCATTCTAATTATCTATGTCCTGTTTCAGTCAATTACTATCATCCTGATGTTCTGCCCATTCTAATTATCTATGTCCTGTTTCAGTCAATTACTATCATCCTGATGCTCTGCCCATTCTAATTATCTATATCCTGTTTCAGTCAATTAATATCATCCTGATCCTCTGTCCATTCTAATTATCTATGTCCTGTTTCAGTCAATTACTATCATCCTGATCCTCTGTCTTTTCTAATTATCTATGTCCTGTTTCAGTCAATTACTATCATCCTGATCCTCTGTCCATTCTAATTATCTATGTCCTGTTTCAGTCAATTACTATCATCCTGATCCTCTGTCCATTCAAATTATCTATGTCCTGTTTCAGTCAATTACTATCATCCTGATCCTCTGTCCATTCTAATTATCTATGTCCTGTTTCAGTCAATTACTATCATCCTGATCCTCTGTCTTTTCTAATTATCTATGTCCTGTTTCAGTCAATTACTATCATCCTGATCCTCTGTCCATTCTAATTATCTATGTCCTGTTTCAGTCAATTACTATCATCCTGATCCTCTGTCCATTCTAATTATCTATGTCCTGTTTCAGTCAATTACTATCATCCTGATCCTCTGTCCATTCTAATTATCTATGTCCTGTTTCAGTCAATTACTATCATCCTGATCCTCTGTCTATTCTAATTATCTATGTCCTGTTTCAGTCAATTACTATCATCCTGATCCTATGTCCATTCTAATTATCTATGTCATGTTTCAGACAATTACTATCATCCTGATCCTCTGTCCATTCTAATTATCTATGTCATGTTTCAGTCAATTACTATCATCCTGATCCTCTGTCTATTCAAATTATCTATGTCCTGTTTCAGACAATTACTATCATCCTGATCCTCTGTCCATTCTAATTATCTATGTCCTGTTTCATTCAATTACCGTCATCCTGATCCTCTGTCCATTCTAATTATCTATGTCATGTTTCATTCAATTACTATCATCCTGATCCTCTGTCCATTCTAATTATCTATGTCCTGTTTCAGTCAATTACTATCATCCTGATCCTCTGTCCATTCTAATTATCTATGTCCTGTTTCAGTCAATTACTATCATCCTGATCCTCTGTCCATTCTAATTATCTATGTCCTGTTTCAGTCAATTACTATCATCCTGATCCTCTGTCTATTCTAATTATCTATGTCCTGTTTCAGTCAATTACTATCATCCTGATCCTATGTCCATTCTAATTATCTATGTCATGTTTCAGACAATTACTATCATCCTGATCCTCTGTCCATTCTAATTATCTATGTCATGTTTCAGTCAATTACTATCATCCTGATCCTCTGTCTATTCAAATTATCTATGTCCTGTTTCAGACAATTACTATCATCCTGATCCTCTGTCCATTCTAATTATCTATGTCCTGTTTCATTCAATTACCGTCATCCTGATCCTCTGTCCATTCTAATTATCTATGTCCTGTTTCATTCAATTACTATCATCCTGATCCTCTGTCCATTCTAATTATCTATGTCCTGTTTCAGTCAATTACTATCATCCTGATCCTCTGTCCATTCTAATTATCTATGTCCTGTTTCAGTCAATTACTATCATCCTGATCCTCTGTCCATTCTAATTATCTATGTCCTGTTTCAGACAATTACTATCATCCTGATCCTCTGTCCATTATAATTATCTATGTCCTATTTCAGACAATTACTATCATCCTGATCCTCTGTCTGTTCTAATTATCTATGTCCTGTTTCAGTCAATTATTATCATCCTGATCCTCTGTCCATTATAATTATCTATGTCCTGTTTCAGTCAATTACTATCATCCTGATCCTCTGTCCATTCTAATTATCTATGTCCTGTTTCAGACATTTACTATCATCCTGATCCTCTGTCTATTCTAATTATCTATGTCCTGTTTCAGTCAATTACTATCATCCTGATCCTCTGTCTATTCTAATTATCTATGTCCTGTTTCAGTCAATTACTATCATCCTGATCCTCTGACCATTCTAATTATCTATGTCCTGTTTCAGTCAATTACTATCATCCTGATCCTCTGTCTATTCTAATTATCTATGTCCTGTTTCAGTCAATTACTATCATCCTGATCCTCTGTCTTTTCTAATTATCTATGTCCTGTTTCAGTCAATTAATATCATCCTGAGCTCTGTCCATTCTAATTATCTATGTCCTGTTTCAGTCAATTACTATCATCCTGATCCTCTGTCCATTCTGATTATCTATGTCCTGTTTCAGTCAATTACTATCATCCTGATCCTCAGTCTTTTCTAATTATCTATGTTCTGTTTCAGTCAATTACTATCATCCTGATGCTCTGCCCATTCTAATTATCTATGTCCTGTTTCAGTCAATTACTATCATCCTGATCCTCTGTCCATTCTAATTATCTATGTCCTTTTTCAGTCAATTACTATCATCCTGATCCTCTGTCTTTTCTAATTATCTATGTCCTGTTTCAGTCAATTACTATCATCCTGATGCTCTGTCCATTCTAATTATCTATGTCTTGTTTCAGTCAATTACTATCATCCTGATCCTCTGTCTTTTCTAATTATCTATGTCCTGTTTCAGTCAATTACTATCATCCTGATGCTCTGTCCATTCTAATTATCTATGTCCTGTTTCAGTCAATTACTATCATCCTGATCCTCTGTCCATTCTAATTATCTATGTCCTGTTTCAGTCAATTACTATCATCCTGATCCTCTGTCTATTCTAATTATCTATGTCCTGTTTCAGTCAATTACTATCATCCTGATGTTCAGTCAATTATTATCATCCAGATCCTCTGTCCATTCTAATTATCTATGTCCTGTTTCAGTCAATTACTATCATCCTGATGCTCTGCCCATTCTAATTATATATGTCCTGTTTCAGTCAATTACTATCATCCTGATCCTCTGTCCATTCTAATTATCTATGTCCTGTTTCAGTCAATTACTATCATCCTGATGCTCTGCCCATTCTAATTATCTATGTCCTGTTTCAGTCAATTACTATCATCCTGATCCTCTGTCCATTCTAATTATCTATGTCCTGTTTCAGTCAATTACTATCATCCTGATCCTCTGTCCATTCTAATTATCTATGTCCTGTTTCAGTCAATTACTATCATCCTGATCCTCTGTCCATTCTAATTATCTATGTCCTGTTTCAGTCAATTACTATCATCCTGATGCTCTGCCCATTCTAATTATCTATGTCCTGTTTCAGTCAATTACTATCATCCTGATCCTCTGTCTAATCTAATTATCTATGTCCTGTTTCAGTCAATTACTATCATCCTGATCCTCTGTCCATTCTAATTATCTATGTCCTGTTTCAGTCAATTACTATCATCCTGATGCTCTGCCCATTCTAATTATCTATGTCCTGTTTCAGTCAATTACTATCATCCTGATCCTCTGTCTAATCTAATTATCTATGTCCTGTTTCAGTCAATTACTATAATCCTGATGCTCTGCCCATTCTAATTATCTATGTCCTGTTTCAGTCAATTACTATCATCCTGATCCTCTGTCCATTCTAATTATCTATGTCCTGTTTCAGTCAATTACTATCATCCTGATGCTCTGCCCATTCTAATTATCTATGTCCTGTTTCAGTCAATTACTATCATCCTGATCCTCTGTCTAATCTAATTATCTATGTCCTGTTTCAGTCAATTACTATCATCCTGATCCTCTGTCTTTTCTAATTATCTATGTCCTGTTTCAGTCAATTACTATCATCCTGATGCTCTGTCCATTCTAATTATCTATGTCTTGTTTCAGTCAATTACTATCATCCTGATCCTCTGTCTTTTCTAATTATCTATGTCCTGTTTCAGTCAATTACTATCATCCTGATGCTCTGTCCATTCTAATTATCTATGTCCTGTTTCAGTCAATTACTATCATCCTGATCCTCTGTCCATTCTAATTATCTATGTCCTGTTTCAGTCAATTACTATCATCCTGATCCTCTGTCTATTCTAATTATCTATGTCCTGTTTCAGTCAATTACTATCATCCTGATCCTCTGTCTATTCTAATTATCTATGTACTGTTTCAGTCAATTACTATCATCCTGATCCTCTGTCTATTCTAATTATCTATGTACTGTTTCAGTCAATTACTATCATCCTGATCCTCTGTCTATTCTAATTATCTATGTCCTGTTTCAGTCAATTACTATCATCCTGATCCTCTGAACATTCTAATTATCTATGTCCTGTTTCATTCAATTACTATCATCCTGATCCTCTGTCCATTCTAATTATCTATGTCCTGTTTCAGTCAATTACTATCATCCTGATCCTCTGTCTTTTCTAATTATCTATGTCCTGTTTCAGTCAATTACTATCATCCTGATGCTCTGTCCATTCTAATTATCTATGTCCTGTTTCAGTCAATTACTATCATCCTGATCCTCTGTCCATTCTAATTATCTATGTCCTGTTTCAGTCAATTACTATCATCCTGATCCTCTGTCTATTCTAATTATCTATGTCCTGTTTCATTCAATTACTATCATCCTGATCCTCTGTCTATTGTAATTATCTATGTCCTGTTTCAGTCAATTACTATCATCCTGATCCTCTGAACATTCTAATTATCTATGTCCTGTTTCATTCAATTACTATCATCCTGATCCTCTGTCCATTCTAATTATCTATGTCCTGTTTCAGTCAATTACTATCATCCTGATCCTCTGTCCATTCTAATTATCTATGTCCTGTTTCAGTCAATTACTATCATCCTGATCCTCTGAACATTCTAATTATCTATGTCCTGTTTCATTCAATTACTATCATCCTGATCCTCTGTCCATTCTAATTATCTATGTCCTGTTTCAGTCAATTACTATCATCCTGATCCTCTGTCTATTCTAATTATCTATGTCCTGTTTCAGTCAATTACTATCATCCTGATCCTCTGAACATTCTAATTATCTATGTCCTGTTTCATTCAATTACTATCATCCTGATCCTCTGTCTATTGTAATTATCTATGTCCTGTTTCAGTCAATTACTATCATCCTGATCCTCTGAACATTCTAATTATCTATGTCCTGTTTCATTCAATTACTATCATCCTGATCGTCTGTCCATTCTAATTATCTATGTCCTGTTTCATTCAATTACTATCATCCTGATCCTCTGTCCATTCTAATTATCTATGTCCTGTTTCAGTCAATTACTATCATCCTGATCCTCTGAACATTCTAATTATCTATGTCCTGTTTCATTCAATTACTATCATCCTGATCCTCTGTCTATTCTAATAATCTATGTCCTGTTTCAGTCAATTACTATCATCCTGATCCTCTGTCCATTCTAATTATCTATGTCCTGTTTCAGTCAATTACTATCATCCTGATGCTCTGAACATTCTAATTATATATGTCCTGTTTCAGTCAATTACTATCATCCTGATCCTCTGTCCATTCTAATTATCTATGTCCTGTTTCAGTCAATTACTATCATCCTGATCCTCTGTCTATTCTAATTATCTATGTCCTGTTTCAGTCAATTACTATCATCCTGATCCTCTGTCTATTCTAATTATCTATGTCCTGTTTCAGTCAATTACTATCATCCTGATCCTCTGCCCATTCTAATTATCTATGTCCTGTTTCATTCAATTACTATCATCCAGATCCTCTGTCCATTCTAATTATCTATGTCCTGTTTCAGTCAATTACTATCATCCTGATCCTCTGTCTATTCTAATTATCTATGTCCTGTTTCAGTCAATTACTGTCATCCTGATCCTCTGTCTATTCTAATAATCTATGTCCTGTTTCAGTCAATTAATATCATCCTGATCCTCTGTCTATTCTAATTATCTATGTCCTGTTTCAGTCAATTTCTATCATCCTGATCCTCTGCCCATTCTAATTATCTATGTCCTGTTTCAGTCAATTACTATCATCCTGATCCTCTGTCTATTCTAATTATCTATGTCCTGTTTCAGTCAATTACTATCATCCTGATCCTCTGTCTATTCTAATTATCTATGTCCTGTTTCAGTCAATTACTATCATCCTGATCCTCTGTCTATTCTAATTATCTATGTCCTGTTTCAGTCAATTACTATCATCCTGATCCTCTGTCCATTCTAATTATCAATGTCCTGTTTCAGTCAATTACTATCATCCTGATCCTCTGTCCATTCTAATTATCAATGTCCTGTTTCAGTCAATTACTATCATCCTGATCCTCTGAACATTCTAATTATCTATGTCCTGTTTCAGTCAATTACTATCATCCTGATCCTCTGTCTATTCTAATTATCTATGTCCTGTTTCAGTCAATTACTATCATCCTGATCCTCTGAACATTCTAATTATCTATGTCCTGTTTCAGTCAATTACTATCATCCTGATCCTCTGTCTATTCTAATTATCTATGTCCTGTTTCAGTCAATTACTATCATCCTGATCCTCTGTCCATTCTAATTATCAATGTCCTGCTTCAGTCAATTAATATCATCCTGATCCTCTGAACATTCTAATTATCTATGTCCTGTTTCAGTCAATTACTATCATCCTGATCCTCTGTCTATTCTAATTATCTATGTCCTGTTTCAGTCAATTACTATCATCCTGATCCTCTGTCTATTCTAATTATCTATGTCCTGTTTCAGTCAATTACTATCATCCTGATCCTCTGTCTATTCTAATTATCTATGTCCTGTTTCAGTCAATTACTATCATCCTGATCCTCTGTCCATTCTAATTATCTATGTCCTGTTTCAGTCAATTACTATCATCCTGATCCTCTGTCTATTCTAATTATCTATGTCATGTTTCAGTCAATTACTATCATCCTGATCCTCTGTCTATTCTAATTATCTATGTCCTGTTTCAGTCAATTACTATCATCCTGATCCTCTGTCTATTCTAATTATCTATGTCCTGTTTCTGTCAATTACTATCATCCTGATCCTCTGTCTATTCTAATTATCTATGTCCTGTTTCAGTCAATTACTATCATCCTGATCCTCTGTCTATTCTAATTATCTATGTCCTGTTTCAGTCAATTACTATCATCCTGATCCTCTGTCTATTCTAATTATCTATGTCCTGTTTCAGTCAATTACTATCATCCTGATCCTCTGTCTATTCTAATTATCTATGTCCTGTTTCAGTCAATTACTATCATCCTGATCCTCTGTCCATTCTAATTATCTATGTCCTGTTTCAGTCAATTACTATCATCCTGATCATCTGTCTATTCTAATTATCTATGTCCTGTTTCAGTCAATTACTATCATCCTGATCCTCTGTCTATTCTAATTATCTATGTCCTGTTTCAGTCAATTACTATCATCCTGATCCTCTGTCTATTCTAATTATCTATGTCCTGTTTCAGTCAATTACTATCATCCTGATCCTCTGTCTATTCTAATTATCTATGTCCTGTTTCTGTCAATTACTATCATCCTGATCCGCTGTCTATTCTAATTATCTATGTCCTGTTTCAGTCAATTACTATCATCCTGATCCTCTGTCTATTCTAATTATCTATGTCCTGTTTCAGTCAATTACTATCATCCTGATCCTCTGTCTATTCTAATTATCTATGTCCTGTTTCAGTCAATTACGATCATCCTGATCCTCTGTCTATTCTAATTATCTATGTCCTGTTTCAGTCAATTAATATCATCCTGCTCCTCTGTCCATTCTAATTATCTATGTCCTGTTTCAGTCAATTACTATCATCCTGATCCTCTGAACATTCTAATTATCTATGTCCTGTTTCAGTCAATTACTATCATCCTGATCCTCTGTCCATTCTAATTATCAATGTCCTGTTCCAGTCAATTACTATCATCCTGATCATCTGAACATTCTAATTATCTATGTCCTGTTTCAGTCAATTACTATCATCCTGATCCTCTGTCTATTCTAATTATCTATGTCCTGTTTCAGTCAATTACTATCATCCTGATCCTCTGAACATTCTAATTATCTATGTCCTGTTTCAGTCAATTACTATCATCCTGATCCTCTGTCTATTCTAATTATCTATGTCCTGTTTCAGTCAATTACTATCATCCTGATCCTCTGTCCATTCTAATTATCAATGTCCTGTTTCAGTCAATTAATATCATCCTGATCCTCTGAACATTCTAATTATCTATGTCCTGTTTCAGTCAATTACTATCATCCTGATCCTCTGTCTATTCTAATTATCTATGTCCTGTTTCAGTCAATTACTATCATCCTGATCCTCTGTCTATTCTAATTATCTATGTCCTGTTTCAGTCAATTACTATCATCCTGATCCACTGTCTATTCTAATTATCTATGTCCTGTTTCAGTCAATTACTATCATCCTGATCCTCTGTCCATTCTAATTATCTATGTCCTGTTTCAGTCAATTACTATCATCCTGATCCTCTGTCTATTCTAATTATCTATGTCCTGTTTCAGTCAATTACTATCATCCTGATCCTCTGACCATTCTAATTATCTATGTCCTGTTTCAGTCAATTACTATCATCCTGATCCTCTGTCTATTCTAATTATCTATGTCCTGTTTCTGTCAATTACTATCATCCTGATCCTCTGTCTATTCTAATTATCTATGTCCTGTTTCAGTCAATTACTATCATCCTGATCCTCTGTCTATTCTAATTATCTATGTCCTGTTTCAGTCAATTACTATCATCCTGATCCTCTGTCTATTCTAATTATCTATGTCCTGTTTCTGTCAATTACTATCATCCTGATCCTCTGTCTATTCTAATTATCTATGTCCTGTTTCAGTCAATTACTATCATCCTGATCCTCTGTCTATTCTAATTATGTATGTCCTGTTTCAGTCAATTACTATCATCCTGATCCTCTGTCTATTCTAATTATCTATGTCCTGTTTCAGTCAATTACTATCATCCTGATCCTCTGTCTATTCTAATTATCTATGTCCTGTTTCAGTCAATTACGATCATCCTGATCCTCTGTCTATTCTAATTATCTATGTCCTGTTTCAGTCAATTACAATCATCCTGATCCTCTGTCTATTCTAATTATCAATGTCCTGTTTCAGTCAATTACTATCATCCTGATCCTCTGTCTATTCTAATTATCTATGTCCTGTTTCAGTCAATTACTATCATCCTGATCCTCTGTCTATTCTAATTATCTATGTCCTGTTTCAGTCAATTAATATCATCCTGATCCTCTGTCCATTCTAATTATCTATGTCCTGTTTCAGTCAATTACTATCATCCTGATCCTCTGAACATTCTAATTATCTATGTCCTGTTTCAGTCAATTACGATCATCCTGATCCTCTGTCTATTCTAATTATCTATGTCCTGTTTCAGTCAATAACAATCATCCTGATCCTCTGTCTATTCTAATTATCAATGTCCTGTTTCAGTCAATTACTATCATCCTGATCCTCTGTCTATTCTAATTATCTATGTCCTGTTTCAGTCAATTACTATCATCCTGATCCTCTGTCTATTCTAATTATCTATGTCCTGTTTCAGTCAATTACTATCATCCTGATCCTCTGTCCATTCTAATTATCTATGTCCTGTTTCAGTCAATTACTATCATCCTGATCCTCTGTCTATTCTAATTATCTATTTCCTGTTTCAGTCAATTACTATCATCCTGATCCTCTGTCTATTCTAATTATCTATGTCCTGTTTCAGTCAATTACTATCATCCTGATCCTCTGTCTAATCTAATTATCTATGTCCTGTTTCAGTCAATTACTATCATCCTGATCCTCTGTCTATTCTAATTATCTATGTCCTGTTTTAGTCAATTACTATCATCCTGATCCTCTGTCTATTCTAATTATCTATGTCCTGTTTTAGTCAATTACTATCATCCTGACTCTCTATCTATTCTAATTATCTATGTCCTGTTTCAGTCAATTACTATCATCCTGACCCTCTGTCTATTCTAATTATCTATTTCCTGTTTCAGTCAATTACTATCATCCTGATCCTCTGTCTATTCTAATTATCTATGTCCTGTTTCAGTCAATTACTATCATCCTGATCCTCTGTCTAATCTAATTATCTATGTCCTGTTTCAGTCAATTACTATCATCCTGATCCTCTGTCTATTCTAATTATCTATGTCCTGTTTTAGTCAATTACTATCATCCTGATCCTCTGTCTATTCTAATTATCTATGTCCTGTTTCAGTCAATTACTATCATCCTGATCCTCTGTCTAATCTAATTATCTATGTCCTGTTTCAGTCAATTACTATCATCCTGATCCTCTGTCTATTCTAATTATCTATGTCCTGTTTCAGTCAATTACTATCATCCTGATCCTCTGTCCATTCTAATTATCTATGTACTGTTTCAGTCAATTACTATCATCCTGATCCTCTGTCCATTCTAATTATCTATGTCCTGTTTCAGTCAATTACTATCATCCTGATCCTCTGTCTATTCTAATTATCTATGTCCTGTTTCAGTCAATTACGATCATCCTGATCCTCTGTCCATTCTAATTATCAATGTCCTGTTTCAGTCAATTACTATCATCCTGATCCTCTGAACATTCTAATTATCTATGTCCTGTTTCAGTCAATTACTATCATCCTGATCCTCTGTCTATTCTAATTATGTATGTCTTGTTTCAGTCAATTACTATCATCCTGATCCTCTGTCTATTCTAATTATCTATGTCCTGTTTCAGTCAATTACTATCATCCTGATCCTCTGTCTATTCTAATTATCTATGTCCTGTTTCAGTCAATTACTATCATCCTGATCCTCTGTCTATTCTAATTATCTATGTCCTGTTTCAGTCAATTACGATCATCCTGATCCTCTGTCCATTCTAATTATCTATGTCCTGTTTCAGTCAATTACTGTCATCCTGATCCTCTGTCCATTCTAATTATCTATGTCCTGTTTCAGTCAATTACTATCATCCTGATCCTCTGTCTATTCTAATTATCTATGTCCTGTTTCAGTCAATTACGATCATCCTGATCCTCTGTCCATTCTAATTATCTATGTCCTGTTTCAGTCAATTAATATCATCCTGATCCTCTGAACATTCTAATTATCTATGTCCTGTTTCATTCAATTACTATCATCCTGATCCTCTGTCTATTCAAATTATCTATGTCCTGTTTCAGTCAATTACTATCATCCTGATCCTCTGTCCTTTCTAATTATCTATGTCCTGTTTCAGTCAATTACTATCATCCTGATCCTCTGTCCATTCTAATTATCTATGTCCTGTTTCAGTCAATTACTACCATCCTGATCCTCTGTCCATTCAAATTATCTATGTCCTGTTTCAGTCAATTACTATCATCCTGATCCTCTGTCCTTTCTAATTATCTATGTCCTGTTTCAGTCAATTACTATCATCCTGATCCTCTGTCCATTCTAATTATCTATGTCCCGTTTCAGTCAATTACTATCATCCTGATCCTCTGTCCATTCTAATTATCTATGTCCTGTTTCAGTCAATGACTATCATCCTGATCCTCTGTCTATTCTAATTATCTGTGTCCTGTTTCAGTCAATTACTATCATCCTGATCCTCTGTCCATTCTAATTATCTATGTCCTGTTTCAGTCAATTACTATCATCCTGATCCTCTGTCCTTTCTAATTATCTATGTCCTGTTTCAGTCAATGACTATCATCCTGATCCTCTGTCTATTCTAATTATCTATGTCCTGTTTCAGTCAATTACTATCATCCTGATCCTCTGTCTATTCTAATTATCTATGTCCTGTTTCAGTCAATTAATATCATCCTGATCCTCTGTCCATTCTAATTATCTATGTCCTGTTTCAGTCAATTACTATCATCCTGATCCTCTGAACATTCTAATTATCTATGTCCTGTTTCAGTCAATTACTATCATCCTGATCCTCTGTCTATTCTAATTATCTATGTCCTGTTTCAGTCAATTACTATCATCCTGATCCTCTGTCTATTCTAATTATCTATGTCCTGTTTCAGTCAATAACTATCATCCTGATCCTCTGTCTATTCTAATTATCTATGTCCTGTTTCAGTCAATTACTATCATCCTGATCCTCTGTCTATTCTAATTATCTATGTCCTGTTTCAGTCAATTACGATCATCCTGATCCTCTGTCCATTCTAATTATCTATGTCCTGTTTCAGTCAATTACTATCATCCTGATCCTCTGTCCATTCTAATTATCTATGTCCTGTTTCAGTCAATTACTATCATCCTGATCCTCTGTCTATTCTAATTATCTATGTCCTGTTTCAGTCAATTACGATCATCCTGATCCTCTGTCCATTCTAATTATCTATGTCCTGTTTCAGTCAATTAATATCATCCTGATCCTCTGAACATTCTAATTATCTATGTCCTGTTTCATTCAATTACTATCATCCTGATCCTCTGTCTATTCTAATTATCTATGTCCTGTTTCAGTCAATTACTATCATCCTGATCCTCTGTCCTTTCTAATTATCTATGTCCTGTTTCAGTCAATTACTATCATCCTGATCCTCTGTCCATTCTAATTATCTATGTCCTGTTTCAGTCAATTACTATCATCCTGATCCTCTGTCCATTCTAATTATCTATGTCCTGTTTCAGTCAATTACTATCATCCTGATCCTCTGTCCTTTCTAATTATCTATGTCCTGTTTCAGTCAATTACTATCATCCTGATCCTCTGTCCATTCTAATTATCTATGTCCTGTTTCAGTCAATTACTATCATCCTGATCCTCTGTCCATTCTAATTATCTATGTCCTGTTTCAGTCAATGACTATCTTCCTGATCCTCTGTCTATTCTAATTATCTGTGTCCTGTTTCAGTCAATTACTATCATCCTGATCCTCTGTCCATTCTAATTATCTATGTCCTGTTTCAGTCAATTACTATCATCCTGATCCTCTGTCCTTTCTAATTATCTATGTCCTGTTTCAGTCAATGACTTTCATCCTGATCCTCTGTCTATTCTAATTATCTATGTCCTGTTTCAGTCAATTACTATCATCCTGATCCTCTGTCTATTCTAATTATCTATGTCCTGTTTCAGTCAATTACTATCATCCTGATCCTCTGTCCTTTCTAATTATCTATGTCCTGTTTCAGTCAATGACTATCATCCTGATCCTCTGTCTATTCTAATTATCTATGTCCTGTTTCAGTCAATTACTATCATCCTGATTCTCTGTCTCTTCTAATTATCTATGTCCTGTTTCAGTCAATTAATATCATCCTGATCCTCTGTCCATTCTAATTATCTATGTCCTGTTTCACTCAATTACTATCATCCTGATCCTCTGAACATTCTAATTATCTATGTCCTGTTTCAGTCAATTACTATCATCCTGATCCTCTGAACATTCTAATTATCTATGTCCTGTTTCAGTCAATTACTATCATCCTGATCCTCTGTCTATTCTAATTATCTATGTCCTGTTTCAGTCAATTACTATCATCCTGATCCTCTGTCTATTCTAATTATCTATGTCCTGTTTCAGTCAATTAATATCATCCTGATCCTCTGTCCATTCTAATTATCTATGTCCTGTTTCAGTCAATTACTATCATCCTGATCCTCTGAACATTCTAATTATCTATGTCCTGTTTCAGTCAATTACTATCATCCTGATCCTCTGTCTATTCTAATTATCTATGTCCTGTTTCAGTCAATTACTATCATCCTGATCCTCTGTCTATTCTAATTATCTATGTCCTGTTTCAGTCAATTACTATCATCCTGATCCTCTGTCTATTCTAATTATCTATGTCCTGTTTCAGTCAATTACTATCATCCTGATCCTCTGTCTATTCTAATTATCTGTGTCCTGTTTCAGTCAATTACTATCATCCTGATCCTCTGTCCATTCTAATTATCTATGTCCTGTTTCAGTCAATTACTATCATCCTGATCCTCTGTCTATTCTAATTATCTATGTCCTGTTTCAGTCAATTACTATCATCCTGATCCTCTGTCTATTCTAATTATCTATGTCCTGTTTCAGTCAATAACTATCATCCTGATCCTCTGTCTATTCTAATTATCTATGTCCTGTTTCAGTCAATTACTATCATCCTGATCCTCTGTCTATTCTAATTATCTATGTCCTGTTTCAGTCAATTACGATCATCCTGATCCTCTGTCCATTCTAATTATCTATGTCCTGTTTCAGTCAATTACTATCATCCTGATCCTCTGTCCATTCTAATTATCTATGTCCTGTTTCAGTCAATTACTATCATCCTGATCCTCTGTCTATTCTAATTATCTATGTCCTGTTTCAGTCAATTACGATCATCCTGATCCTCTGTCCATTCTAATTATCTATGTCCTGTTTCAGTCAATTAATATCATCCTGATCCTCTGAACATTCTAATTATCTATGTCCTGTTTCATTCAATTACTATCATCCTGATCCTCTGTCTATTCTAATTATCTATGTCCTGTTTCAGTCAATTACTATCATCCTGATCCTCTGTCCTTTCTAATTATCTATGTCCTGTTTCAGTCAATTACTATCATCCTGATCCTCTGTCCATTCTAATTATCTATGTCCTGTTTCAGTCAATTACTATCATCCTGATCCTCTGTCCATTCTAATTATCTATGTCCTGTTTCAGTCAATTACTATCATCCTGATCCTCTGTCCTTTCTAATTATCTATGTCCTGTTTCAGTCAATTACTATCATCCTGATCCTCTGTCCATTCTAATTATCTATGTCCTGTTTCAGTCAATTACTATCATCCTGATCCTCTGTCCATTCTAATTATCTATGTCCTGTTTCAGTCAATGACTATCTTCCTGATCCTCTGTCTATTCTAATTATCTGTGTCCTGTTTCAGTCAATTACTATCATCCTGATCCTCTGTCCATTCTAATTATCTATGTCCTGTTTCAGTCAATTACTATCATCCTGATCCTCTGTCCTTTCTAATTATCTATGTCCTGTTTCAGTCAATGACTTTCATCCTGATCCTCTGTCTATTCTAATTATCTATGTCCTGTTTCAGTCAATTACTATCATCCTGATCCTCTGTCTATTCTAATTATCTATGTCCTGTTTCAGTCAATTACTATCATCCTGATCCTCTGTCCTTTCTAATTATCTATGTCCTGTTTCAGTCAATGACTATCATCCTGATCCTCTGTCTATTCTAATTATCTATGTCCTGTTTCAGTCAATTACTATCATCCTGATTCTCTGTCTCTTCTAATTATCTATGTCCTGTTTCAGTCAATTAATATCATCCTGATCCTCTGTCCATTCTAATTATCTATGTCCTGTTTCACTCAATTACTATCATCCTGATCCTCTGAACATTCTAATTATCTATGTCCTGTTTCAGTCAATTACTATCATCCTGATCCTCTGAACATTCTAATTATCTATGTCCTGTTTCAGTCAATTACTATCATCCTGATCCTCTGTCTATTCTAATTATCTATGTCCTGTTTCAGTCAATTACTATCATCCTGATCCTCTGTCTATTCTAATTATCTATGTCCTGTTTCAGTCAATTAATATCATCCTGATCCTCTGTCCATTCTAATTATCTATGTCCTGTTTCAGTCAATTACTATCATCCTGATCCTCTGAACATTCTAATTATCTATGTCCTGTTTCAGTCAATTACTATCATCCTGATCCTCTGTCTATTCTAATTATCTATGTCCTGTTTCAGTCAATTACTATCATCCTGATCCTCTGTCTATTCTAATTATCTATGTCCTGTTTCAGTCAATTACTATCATCCTGATCCTCTGTCTATTCTAATTATCTATGTCCTGTTTCAGTCAATTACTATCATCCTGATCCTCTGTCTATTCTAATTATCTATGTCCTGTTTCAGTCAATTACGATCATCCTGATCCTCTGTCCATTCTAATTATCTATGTCCTGTTTCAGTCAATTACTATCATCCTGATCCTCTGTCCATTCTAATTATCTATGTCCTGTTTCAGTCAATTACTATCATCCTGATCCTCTGTCTATTCTAATTATCTATGTCCTGTTTCAGTCAATTACGATCATCCTGATCCTCTGTCCATTCTAATTATCTATGTCCTGTTTCAGTCAATTAATATCATCCTGATCCTCTAAACATTCTAATTATCTATGTCCTGTTTCATTCAATTACTATCATCCTGATCCTCTGTCTATTCTAATTATCTATGTCCTGTTTCAGTCAATTACTATCATCCTGATCCTCTGTCCTTTCTAATTATCTATGTCCTGTTTCAGTCAATTACTATCATCCTGATCCTCTGTCCATTCTAATTATCTATGTCCTGTTTCAGTCAATTACTATCATCCTGATCCTCTGTCCATTCTAATTTTCTATGTCCTGTTTCAGTCAATTACTATCATCCTGATCCTCTGTCCTTTCTAATTATCTATGTCCTGTTTCAGTCAATTACTATCATCCTGATCCTCTGTCCATTCTAATTATCTATGTCCTGTTTCAGTCAATTACTATCATCCTGATCCTCTGTCCATTCTAATTATCTATGTCCTGTTTCAGTCAATTACTATCATCCTGATCCTCTGTCCTTTCTAATTATCTATGTCCTGTTTCAGTCAATGACTATCATCCTGATCCTCTGTCTATTCAAATTATCTATGTCCTGTTTCAGTCAATTACTATCATCCTGATCCTCTGTCCATTCTCATTCTCTATGTCCTGTTTCAGTCAATTACTATCATCCTGATCCTCTGTCCTTTCTAATTATCTATGTCCTGTTTCAGTCAATGACTATCATCCTGATCCTCTGTCTATTCTAATTATCTATGTCCTGTTTCAGTCAATGACTATCATCCTGATCCTCTGTCTATTCTAATTATCTGTGTCCTGTTTCAGTCAATTACTATCATCCTGATCCTCTGTCCATTCTAATTATCTATGTCCTGTTTCAGTCAATTACTATCATCCTGATCCTCTGTCCTTTCTAATTATCTATGTCCTGTTTCAGTCAATGACTATCATCCTGATCCTCTGTCTATTCTAATTATCTATGTCCTGTTTCAGTCAATTACTATCATCCTGATCCTCTGTCTATTCTAATTATCTGTGTCCTTTTTCAGTCAATTACTATCATCCTGATCCTCTGTCCATTCTAATTATCTATGTCCTGTTTCAGTCAATTACTATCATCCTCATCCTCTGTCCATTCTAATTATCTGTGTCCTTTTTCAGTCAATTACTATCATCCTGATCCTCTGTCCATTCTAATTATCTATGTCCTGTTTCAGTCAATTACAATCATCCTGATCCTCTGTCTATTCTAAATATCTGTGTCCTGTTTCAGTCAATTACTAACATCCTGATCCTCTGTCCATTCTAATAATCTATGTCCTGTTTCAGTCAATTACTATCATCCTGATCCTCTGTCCATTCTAATTATCTATGTCCTGTTTCAGTCAATTACTATCATCCTGATCCTCTGTCCATTCTAATTATCTGTGTCCTGTTTCAGTCAATTACTATCATCCTGATCCTCTGTCTATTCTAATTCTCTATGTCCTGTTTCAGTCAATTACTGTCATCCTGATCCTCTGTCCATTCTAATTATCTATGTCCTGTTTCAGTCAATTACTATCATCCTGATCCTCTGTCTATTCTAATTATCTATGTCCTGTTTCAGTCAATTACTATCATCCTGATCCTCTGTCCATTCTAATTATCTGTGTCCTGTTTCAGTCAATTACTATCATCCTGATCCTCTGAACATTCTAATTATCTATGTCATGTTTCAGTCAATTCCTATCATCCTGATCCTCTGTCTATTCTAATTATCTATGTCCTGTTTCAGTCAATAACTATCATCCTGATCCTCTGTCCATTCTAATTATCTATGTCCTGTTTCAGTCAATTACTATCATCCTGATCCTCTGTCCATTCTAATTATCTATGTCCTGTTTCAGTCAATTACTATCATCCTGATCCTCTGTCTATTCTAATTATCTGTGTCCTGTTTCAGTCAATTACTATCATCCTGATCCTCTGTCCATTCTAATTATCGATGTCCTGTTTCAGTCAATTACTATCATCCTGATCCTCTGTCCATTCTAATTATCTATGTCCTGTTTCAGTCAATTACTATCATCCTGATTCTCTGTCCATTCTAATTATCTATGTCCTGTTTCAGTCAATTACTATCATCCTGATCCTCTGAACATTCTAATTATCTATGTCATGTTTCAGTCAATTCCTATCATCCTGATCCTCTGTCTATTCTAATTATCTATGTCCTGTTTCAGTCAATTACTATCATCCTGATCCTCTGTCCATTCTAATTATCTATGTCCTGTTTCAGTCAATTACTATCATCCTGATCCTCTGTCCATTCTAATTATCTATGTCGTGTTTCATTCAATTACTATCATCCTGATCCTCTGTCTATTCTAATTATCTATGTCCTGTTTCAGTCAATTACTATCATCCTGAACCTCTGTCCATTCTAATTATCAATGTCCTGTTTCAGTCAATTACTATCATCCTGATCCTCTGAACATTCTAATTATCTATGTCATGTTTCAGTCAATTACTATCATCCTGATCCTCTGTCTATTCTAATTATCTATATCCTGTTTCAGTCAATTACTATCATCCTGATCCTCTGAACATTCTAATTATCTATGTCCTGTTTCAGTCAATTCCTATCATCCTGATCCTCTGTCTATTCTAATTATCTATGTCCTGTTTCAGTCAATAACTATCATCCTGATCCTCTGTCCATTCTAATTATCTATGTCCTGTTTCAGTCAATTACTATCATCCTGAACCTCTGTCCATTCTAATTATCAATGTCCTGTTTCAGTCAATTACTATCATCCTGATCCTCTGTCCATGTTAATTATCTATGTCCTGTTTCTGTCAATTACTATCATCCTGATCCTCTCTCCTTTGTAATTATCTATGTCCTGTTTCAGTCAATTACTATCATCCTGATCCTCTGTCCATTCTAATTATCTATGTCCTGTTTCAGTCAATTACTATCATCCTGATCCTCTCTCCTTTGTAATTATCTATGTCCTGTTTCAGTCAATTACTATCATCCTGATCCTCTGTCCATTCTAATTATCTATGTCCTGTTTCAGTCAATTACAATCATCCTGATCCACTGTCCATGTTAATTATCTATGTCCTGTTTCAGTCAATTACTATCATCCTGATCCTCTGTCCATTCTAATTTTCTATGTCCTGTTTCAGTCAATTACTATCATCCTGATCCTCTGTCTATTCTAATTATCGATGTCCTGTTTCAGTCAATTACTATCATCCTGACTGTCTGTCTATTCTAATTATCTATGTCCTGTTTCAGTCAATTACTATCATCCTGACTGTCTGTCTATTATAATTAACTATGTCCTGTTTCAGTCAATTACTATCATCCTGATCCTCTGTCCATTCTAATTATCTATGTCCTGTTTCAGTCAATTGCTATCATCCTGATCCTCTGTCCATTCTAATTATCTATGTCCTGTTTCAGTCAATTACTATCATCCTGATCCTCTGTCCATTCTAATTATCTATGTCCTGTTTCAGTCAATTACTATCATCCTGATCCTCTCTCCATTCTAATTATCTATGTCCTGTTTCAGTCAATTACTATCATCCTGATCCTCTGTCTATTCTAATTATCAATGTTCTGTTTCAGTCAATTACTATCATCCTGATCCTCTGTCCATTCTAATTATCTATGTCCTGTTTCAGTCAATTACTATCATCCTCATCCTCTGTCTATTCTAATTATCTATGTCCTGTTTCAGTCAATTATAATCATCCTGATCCTCTGACCATTCTAATTATCTATGTCCTGTTTCAGTCAATTACTATCATCCTGATCCTCTGTCCATTCTAATTATCTATGTCCTGTTTCAGTCAATTACTATCATCCTGATCCTCTGTCTATTCTAATAATCTATGTCCGGTTTCAGTCAATTACTATCATCCTGATCCTCTGTCTATTCTAATTATCTATGTCCTGTTTCATTCAATTACTATCATCCTGACTCTCTATCTATTCTAATTATCTATGTCCTGTTTCAGTCAATTACTATCATCCTGATCCTCTGTCTATTCTAATTATCTATGTCCTGTGTCAGTCAATTACTATCATCCTGACACTCTATCTATTCTAATTATCTATGTCCTGTTTCAGTCAATTACTATCATCCTGACTTTCTATCTATTCTAATTATCTATGTCCTGTTTCAGTCAATTACTATCATCCTGATCCTCTGTCTATTCTAATTATCTATGTCCTGTTTCAGTCAATTACTATCATCCTGACTCTCTATCTATTCTAATTATCTATGTCCTGTTTCAGTCAATTACTATCATCCTGATCCTCTGTCTATTCTAATTATCTATGTCCTGTTTCAGTCAATTACTATCATCCTGATCCTCTGTCCATTCTAATTCTCCATGTCCTGTTTCAGTCAATTACTCTCATCCTGATCCTCTGTCTATTCTAATTATCTATGTCCTGTTTCAGTCAAATACTATCATCCTGACTCTCTATCTATTCTAATTATCTATGTCCTGATTCAGTCAATTACTATCATCCTGATCCTCTGTCCTTTCTAATTATCTATGTCCTGTTTCAGTCAATTACTATCATCCTGATCCTCTGTCCATTCTAACTCTCCATGTCCTGTTTCAGTCAATTACTGTTCCGAAGAAGGGTCACTGACCCGAAACGTTAACTCTGCTTCTCTTTCTACAGATGCTGCCAGACCTGCTGAGTGAATCCAGCATTTCTTGTTTTTGTTTCTAATAATCTATGTCCTGTTTCAGTCAATTACTATCATCCTCATCCTCTGTCTATTCTAATTATCTATGTCCTGTTTCAGTCAATTACTATCATCCTGATCCTCTTTCCATTCTAATTATCTATGTCCTGTTTCAGTCAATTACTATCATCCTGATCCTCTGTCCATTCTAATTATCTATGTCCTGTTTCGATCAATTACTATCATCCTGATCCTCTGTCTATTCTAATAATCTATGTCCTGTTTCAGTCAATTACTATCATCCTGATCCTCTGTCTATTCTAATTATCTATGTCCTGTTTCAGTCAATTACTATCATCCTGACTCTCTATCTATTCTAATTATCTATGTCCTGTTTCAGTCAATTACTATCATCCTGATCCTCTGTCTATTCTAATTATCTATGTCCTGTGTCAGTCAAATACTATCATCCTGACACTCTATCTATTCTAATTATCTATGTCCTGTTTCAGTCAATTACTATCATCCTGACTTTCTATCTATTCTAATTATCTATGTCCTGTTTCAGTCAATTACTATCATCCTGATCCTCTGTCCATTCTAATTATCTATGTCCTGTTTCAGTCAATTACTATCATCCTGATCCTCTGTCTATTCTAATAATCTATGTCCGGTTTCAGTCAATTACTATCATCCTGATCCTCTGTCTATTCTAATTATCTATGTCCTGTTTCAGTCAATTACTATCATCCTGACTCTCTATCTATTCTAATTATCTATGTCCTGTTTCAGTCAATTACTATCATCCTGATCCTCTGTCCATTCTAATTATCTATGTCCTGTGTCAGTCAATTACTATCATCCTGACACTCTATCTATTCTAATTATCTATGTCCTGTTTCAGTCAATTACTATCATCCTGACTTTCTATCTATTCTAATTATCTATGTCCTGTTTCAGTCAATTACTATCATCCTGATCCTCTGTCTATTCTAATTATCTATGTCCTGTTTCAGTCAATTACTATCATCCTGACTCTCTATCTATTCTAATTATCTATGTCCTGTTTCAGTCAATTACTATCATCCTGATCCTCTGTCTATTCTAATTATCTATGTCCTGTTTCAGTCAATTACTATCATCCTGATCCTCTGTCCATTCTAATTCTCCATGTCCTGTTTCAGTCAATTACTATCATCCTGATCCTCTGTCTATTCTAATTATCTATGTCCTGTTTCAGTCAATTAATATCATCCTGATCCTCTGTCTATTCTAATTATCTATGTCCTGTTTCAGTCAATTACTCTCATCCTGATCCTCTGTCTATTCTAATTATCTATGTCCTGTTTCAGTCAATTACTATCATCCTGACTCTCTATCTATTCTAATTATCTATGTCCTGATTCAGTCAATTACTATCAGCCTGATCCTCTGTCCTTTCTAATTATCTATGTCCTGTTTCAGTCAATTACTATCATCCTGATCCTCTGTCCATTCTAACTCTCCATGTCCTGTTTCAGTCAATTACTATCATCCTGATCCTCTGTCTATTCTAATTATCTATGTCCTGTTTCAGTCAATTACTATCATCCTGATCCTCTGTCCATTCTAATTATCTATGTCCTGTTTCAGTCAATTACTATCATCCTGATCCTCTGTCTATTGTAATAATCTATGTCCTGTTTCAGTCAATTACTATCATCCTCATCCTCTGTCTATTCTAATTATCTATGTCCTGTTTCAGTCAATTACTATCATCCTGATCCTCTGACCATTCTAATTATCTATGTCCTGTTTCAGTCAATTACTATCATCCTGATCCTCTGTCCATTCTAATTATCTATGTCCTGTTTCAGTCAATTACTATCATCCTGATCCTCTGTCTATTCTAATAATCTATGTCCTGTTTCAGTCAATTACTATCATCCTGATCCTCTGTCTATTCTAATTATCTATGTCCTGTTTCAGTCAATTACTATCATCCTGACTCTCTATCTATTCTAATTATCTATGTCCTGTTTCAGTCAATTACTATCATCCTGATCCTCTGTCTATTCTAATTATCTATGTCCTGTGTCAGTCAAATACTATCATCCTGACACTCTATCTATTCTAATTATCTATGTCCTGTTTCAGTCAATTACTATCATCCTGATCCTCTGTCTATTCTAATTATCTATGTCCTGTTTCAGTCAATTACTATCATCCTGACTCTCTATCTATTCTAATTATCTATGTCCTGTTTCAGTCAATTACTATCATCCTGATCCTCTGTCTATTCTAATTATCTATGTCCTGTTTCAGTCAATTACTATCATCCTGATCCTCTGTCCATTCTAATTCTCCATGTCCTGTTTCAGTCAATTACTATCATCCTGATCCTCTGTCTATTCTAATTATCTATGTCCTGTTTCAGTCAATTAATATCATCCTGATCCTCTGTCTATTCTAATTATCTATGTCCTGTTTCAGTCAATTACTATCATCCTGATCCTCTGTCTATTCTAATTATCTATGTCCTGTTTCAGTCAATTACTATCATCCTGACTCTCTATCTATTCTAATTATCTATGTCCTGTTTCAGTCAATTACTATCATCCTGATCCTCTGTCTATTCTAATTATCTATGTCCTGTTTCAGTCAATTACTATCATCCTGATCCTCTGTCCATTCTAATTCTCCATGTCCTGTTTCAGTCAATTACTATCATCCTGATCCTCTGTCTATTCTAATTATCTATGTCCTGTTTCAGTCAATTACTATCATCCTGATCCTCTGTCCATTCTAATTATCTATGTCCTGTTTCAGTCAATTACTATCATCCTGACTCTCTGTCTATTCTAATTATCTATGTCCTGTTTCAGTCAATTACTATCATCCTGATCCTCTGTCCATTCTAATGATCTATGTCCTGTTTCAGTCAATTAATATCATCCTGATCCTCTGTCTATTCTAATTATCTGTGTCCTGTTTCAGTCAATTACCATCATCCTGATCCTCTGTCCATTCTAATAATCTATGTCCTGTTTCATTCAATTACTATCATCCTGATCCTCTGTCTATTCTAATTATCTGTGTCCTTTTTCAGTCAATTACTATCATCCTGATCCTCTGTCCATTCTAATTATCTATGTCCTGTTTCAGTCAATTACTATCATCCTCATCCTCTGTCCATTCTAATTATCTGTGTCCTTTTTCAGTCAATTACTATCATCCTGATCCTCTGTCCATTCTAATTATCTATGTCCTGTTTCAGTCAATTACAATCATTCTGATCCTCTGTCTATTCTAATTATCTGTGTCCTGTTTCAGTCAATTACTATCATCCTGATCCGCTGTCCATTCTAATAATCTATGTCCTGTTTCAGTCAATTACTATCATCCTGATCCTCTGTCCATTCTAATTATCTATGTCCTGTTTCAGTCAATTACTATCATCCTGATCCTCTGTCCATTCTAATTATCTATGTCCTGTTTCAGTCAATTACTATCATCCTGATCCTCTGTCTATTCTAATTATCTATGTCCTGTGTCAGTCAAATACTATCATCCTGACACTCTATCTATTCTAATTATCTATGTCCTGTTTCAGTCAATTACTATCATCCTGATCCTCTGTCTATTCTAATTATCTATGTCCTGTTTCAGTCAATTACTATCATCCTGACTCTCTATCTATTCTAATAATCTATGTCCTGTTTCAGTCAATTACTATCATCCTGATCCTCTGTCTATTCTAATTATCTATGTCCTGTTTCAGTCAATTACTATCATCCTGATCCTCTGTCCATTCTAATTCTCCATGTCCTGTTTCAGTCAATTACTATCATCCTGATCCTCTGTCTATTCTAATTATCTATGTCCTGTTTCAGTCAATTAATATCATCCTGATCCTCTGTCTATTCTAATTATCTATGTCCTGTTTCAGTCAATTACTATCATCCTGATCCTCTGTCTATTCTAATTATCTATGTCCTGTTTCAGTCAATTACTATCATCCTGACTCTCTATCTATTCTAATTATCTATGTCCTGTTTCAGTCAATTACTATCATCCTGATCCTCTGTCTATTCTAATTATCTATGTCCTGTTTCAGTCAATTACTATCATCCTGATCCTCTGTCCATTCTAATTCTCCATGTCCTGTTTCAGTCAATTACTATCATCCTGATCCTCTGTCTATTCTAATTATCTATGTCCTGTTTCAGTCAATTACTATCATCCTGATCCTCTGTCCATTCTAATTATCTATGTCCTGTTTCAGTCAATTACTATCATCCTGACTCTCTGTCTATTCTAATTATCTATGTCCTGTTTCAGTCAATTACTATCATCCTGATCCTCTGTCCATTCTAATGATCTATGTCCTGTTTCAGTCAATTAATATCATCCTGATCCTCTGTCTATTCTAATTATCTGTGTCCTGTTTCAGTCAATTACCATCATCCTGATCTTCTGTCCATTCTAATAATCTATGTCCTGTTTCATTCAATTACTATCATCCTGATCCTCTGTCTATTCTAATTATCTGTGTCCTTTTTCAGTCAATTACTATCATCCTGATCCTCTGTCCATTCTAATTATCTATGTCCTGTTTCAGTCAATTACTATCATCCTCATCCTCTGTCCATTCTAATTATCTGTGTCCTTTTTCAGTCAATTACTATCATCCTGATCCTCTGTCCATTCTAATTATCTATGTCCTGTTTCAGTCAATTACAATCATTCTGATCCTCTGTCTATTCTAATTATCTGTGTCCTGTTTCAGTCAATTACTATCATCCTGATCCGCTGTCCATTCTAATAATCTATGTCCTGTTTCAGTCAATTACTATCATCCTGATCCTCTGTCCATTCTAATTATCTATGTCCTGTTTCAGTCAATTACTATCATCCTGATCCTCTGTCCATTCTAATTATCTATGTCCTGTTTCAGTCAATTACAATCATCCTGATCCTCTGTCTATTCTAATTATCTGTGTCCTGTTTCAGTCAATTACTATCATCCTGATCCTCTGTCCATTCTAATTATCTATGTCCTGTTTCAGTCAATTGCTATCATCCTGATCCTCTGTCCATTCTAATTATCTATGTCCTGTTTCAGTCAATTACTATCATCCTGATCCTCTGTCCATTCTAATTATCTATGTCCTGTTTCAGTCAATTACTATCATCCTGATCCTCTTTCCATTCTAATTATCTATGTCCTGTTTCAGTCAATTACTATCATCCTGATCCTCTGTCTATTCTAATTATCAATGTCCTGTTTCAGACAATTACTATCATCCTGATCCTCTGTCCATTCTAATTATCTATGTCCTGTTTCAGTCAATTACTATCATCCTCATCCTCTGTCTATTCTAATTATCTATGTCCAGTTTCAGTCAATTACTGTCATCCTGATCCTCTGACCATTCTAATTATCTATGTCCTGTTTCAGTCAATTACTATCATCCTGATCCTCTGTCCATTCTAATTATCTATGTCCTGTTTCAGTCAATTACTATCATCCTGATCCTCTGTCCATTCTAATAATCTATGTCCTGTTTCAGTCAATTACTATCATTCTGATCCTCTGTCTATTCTAATTATCTATGTCCTGTTTCAGTCAATTACTATCATCCTGACTCTCTATCTATTCTAATTATCTATGTCCTGTTTCAGTCAATTACTATCATCCTGATCCTCTGTCTATTCTAATTATCTATGTCCTGTGTCAGTCAATTACTATCATCCTGACTCTCTATCTATTCTAATTATCTATGTCCTGTTTCAGTCAATTACTATCATCCTGATCCTCTGTCTATTCTAATTATCTCTGTACTGTTTCAGTCAATTACTATCATCCTGATCCTCTGTCTATTCTAATTATCTATGTCCTGTTTCAGTCAATTACTATCATCCTGACTCTCTATCTATTCTAATTATCTATGTCCTGTTTCAGTCAATTACTAACATCCTGATCCTCTGTCTATTCTAATTATCTATCTCCTGTGTCAGTCAATTACTATCATCCTGACTTTCTATCTATTTTAATTATCTATGTCCTGTTTCAGTCAATTACTATCATCCTGATCCTCTGTCTATTCTAATTATCTATGTCCTGTTTCATTCAATTACTATCATCCTGACTCTCTATCTATTCTAATTATCTATGTCCTGTTTCAGTCAATTACTATCATCCTGATCCTCTGTCTATTCTAATTATCTATGTCCTGCTTCAGTCAATTACTATCATCCTGATCCTCTGTCCATTCTAATTCTCCATGTCCTGTTTCAGTCAATTACTATCATCCTGATCCTCTGTCTATTCTAATTATCTATGTCCTGTTTCAGTCAATTAATATCATCCTGATCCTCTGTCTATTCTAATTATCTATGTCCTGTTTCAGTCAATTACTATCATCCTGATCCTCTGTCCATACTAATTATCTATGTCCTGTTTCAGTCAATTACTATCATCCTGATCCTCTGTCCATTCTAATTCTCCATGTCCTGTTTCAGTCAATTACTATCATCCTGACTCTCTATCTATTCTAATTATCTATGTCCTGTTTCAGTCAATTACTATCATCCTGATCCTCTGTCTATTCTAATTATCTATGTCCTGTTTCAGTCAATTACTATCATCCTGATCCTCTGTCCATTCTAATTCTCCATGTCCTGTTTCAGTCAATTACTATCATCCTGATCCTCTGTCTATTCTAATTATCTATGTCCTGTTTCAGTCAATTACTATCATCCTGATCCTCTGTCTATTCTAATTATCTATGTCCTGTTTCAGTCAATTGCTATCATCCTGACTCTCTATCTATTCTAATTATCTATGTCCTGTTTCAGTCAATTACTATCATCCTGATCCTCTGTCTATTCTAATTATCTATGTCCTGTGTCAGTCAATTACTATCATCCTGATACTCTAACTATTCTAATTATCTATGTCCTGTTTCAGTCAATTACTATCATCCTGACTTTCTATCTATTCTAATTATCTATGTCCTGTTTCAGTCAATTACTATCATCCTGATCCTCTGTCTATTCTAATTATCTATGTCCTGTTTCAGTCAATTACTATCATCCTGACTCTCTATCTATTCTAATTATCTATGTCCTGTTTCAGTCAATTACTATCATCCTGATCCTCTGTCTATTCTAATTATCTATGTCCTGTTTCAGTCAATTACTATCATCCTGATCCTCTGTCCATTCTAATTCTCCATGTCCTGTTTCAGTCAATTACTATCATCCTGATCCTCTGTCTATTCTAATTATCTATGTCCTGTTTCAGTCAATTAATATCATCCTGATCCTCTGTCTATTCTAATTATCTATGTCCTGTTTCAGTCAATTACTATCATCCTGATCCTCTGTCTATTCTAATTATCTATGTCCTGTTTCAGTCAATTACTATCATCCTGACTCTCTATCTATTCTAATTATCTATGTCCTGTTTCAGTCAATTACTATCATCCTGATCCTCTGTCTATTCTAATGATCTATGTCCTGTTTCAGTCAATTACTATCATCCTGATCCTCTGTCCATTCTAATTCTCCATGTCCTGTTTCAGTCAATTACTATCATCCTGATCCTCTGTCTATTCTAATTCTCTATGTCCTGTTTCAGTCAATTACTATCATCCTGATCCTCTGTCCATTCTAATTATCTATGTCCTGTTTCAGTCAATTACTATCATCCTGATCCTCTGTCTATTCTAATTATCTATGTCCTGTTTCAGTCAATTACTATCATCCTGATCCTCTGTCCATTCTAATTATCTATGTCCTGTTTCAGTCAATTACTATCATCCTGATTCTCTGTCTATTCTAATTATCTATGTCCTGTTTCAGTCAATTACTATCATCCTGACTCTCTGTCTATTCTAATTATCTATGTCCTGTTTCAGTCAATTACTATCATCCTGATCCTCTGTCCATTCTAATGATCTATGTCCTGTTTCAGTCAATTACTATCATTCTGATCCTCTGTCTATTCTAATTATCTGTGTCCTGTTTCAGTCAATTACCATCATCCTGATCCTCTGTCCATTCTAATAATCTATGTCCTGTTTCAGTCAATTACTATCATCCTGATCCTCTGTCTATTCTAATTATCTGTGTCCTTTTTCAGTCAATTACTATCATCCTGATCCTCTGTCCATTCTAATTATCTATGTCCTGTTTCAGTCAATTACTATCATCCTCATCCTCTGTCCATTCTAATTATCTGTGTCCTTTTTCAGTCAATTACTATCATCCTGATCCTCTGTCCGTTCTAATTGTCTATGTCCTGTTCCAGTCAATTACAATCATCCTGATCCTCTGTCTATTCTAATTATCTGTGTCCTGTTTCAGTCAATTACTATCATCCTGATCCGCTGTCCATTCTAATAATCTATGTCCTGTTTCAGTCAATTACTATCATCCTGATCCTCTGTCCATTCTAATTATCTATGTCCTGTTTCAGTCAATTACTATCATCCTGATCCTCTGTCCATTTTAATTATCTGTGTCCTGTTTCAGTCAATTACAATCATCCTGATCCTCTGTCTATTCTAATTATCTGTGTCCTGTTTCAGTCAATTACTATCATCCTGATCCTCTGTCCATTCTAATTATCTATGTCCTGTTTCAGTCAATTGCTATCATCCTGATCCTCTGTCCATTCTAATTATCTATGTCCTGTTTCAGTCAATTACTATCATCCTGATCCTCTGTCCATTCTAATTATCTATGTCCTGTTTCAGTCAATTACTATCATCCTGATCCTCTTTCCATTCTAATTATCTATGTCCTGTTTCAGTCAATTACTATCATCCTGATCCTCTGTCTATTCTAATTATCAATGTCCTGTTTCAGTCAATTACTATCATCCTGATCCTCTGTCCATTCTAATTATCTATGTCCTGTTTCAGTCAATTAGTATCATCCTCATCCTCTGTCTATTCTAATTATCTATGTCCTGTTTCAGTCAATTACTATCATCCTGATCCTCTGACCATTCTAATTATCTATGTCCTGTTTCAGTCAATTACTATCATCCTGATCCTCTGTCCATTCTAATTATCTATGTCCTGTTTCAGTCAATTACTATCATCCTGATCCTCTGTCCATTCTAATAATCTATGTCCTGTTTCAGTCAATTACTATCATCCTGATCCTCTGTCTATTCTAATTATCTATGTCCTGTTTCAGTCAATTACTATCATCTTGACTCTCTATCTATTCTAATTATCTATGTCCTGTTTCAGTCAATTACTATCATCCTGATCCTCTGTCTATTCTAATTATCTATGTCCTGTGTCAGTCAATTACTATCATCCTGACTCTCTATCTATTCTAATTATCTATGTCCTGTTTCAGTCAATTACTATCATCCTGATCCTCTGTCTATTCTAATTATCTCTGTCCTGTTTCAGTCAATTACTATCATCCTGATCCTCTGTCTATTCTAATTATCTATGTCCTGTTTCAGTCAATTACTATCATCCTGACTCTCTATCTATTCTAATTATCTATGTCCTGTTTCAGTCAATTACTATCATCCTGATCCTCTGTCTATTCTAATTATCTATGTCCTGTGTCAGTCAATTACTATCATCCTGACTTTCTTTCTATTCTAATTATCTATGTCCTGTTTCAGTCAATTACTATCATCCTGACTCTCTATCTATTCTAATTATCTATGACCTGTTTCAGTCAATTACTATCATCCTGATCCTCTGTCTATTCTAATTATCTATGTCCTGTTTCAGTCAATTACTATCATCCTGATCCTCTGTCCATTCTAATTCTCCATGTCCTGTTTCAGTCAATTACTATCATCCTGATCCTCTGTCTATTCTAATTATCTATGTCCTGTTTCAGTCAATTAATATCATCCTGATCCTCTGTCTATTCTAATTATCTATGTCCTGTTTCAGTCAATTACTATCATCCTGATCCTCTGTCTATTCTAATTATCTATGTCCTGTTTCAGTCAATTACTATCATCCTGACTCTCTATCTATTCTAATTATCTATGTCCTGTTTCAGTCAATTACTATCATCCTGATCCTCTGTCTATTCTAATTATCCATGTCCTGTTTCAGTCAATTACTATCATCCTGATCCTCTGTCCATTCTAATTCTCCATGTCCTGTTTCAGTCAATTACTATCATCCTGACTCTCTGTCTATTCTAATTATCTATGTCCTGTTTAAGTCAATTACTATCATCCTGATCCTCTGTCCATTCTAATGATCTATGTCCTGTTTCAGTCAATTACTATCATCCTGATCCTCTGTCTATTCTAATTATCTGTGTCCTGTTTCAGTCAATTACCATCATCCTGATCCTCTGTCCATTCTAATAATCTATGTCCTGTTTCAGTCAATTACTATCATCCTGATCCTCTGTCTATTCTAATTATCTGTGTCCTTTTTCAGTCAATTACTATCATCCTGATCCTCTGTCCATTCTAATTATCTATGTCCTGTTTCAGTCAATTACTATCATCCTCATGCTCTGTCCATTCTAATTATCTGTGTCCTTTTTCAGTCAATTACTATCATCCTGATCCTCTGTCCATTCTAATTATCTATGTCCTGTTTCAGTCAATTACAATCATCCTGATCCTCTGTCTATTCTAATTATCTGTGTCCTGTTTCAGTCAATTACTATCATCCTGATCCGCTGTCCATTCTAATAATCTATGTCCTGTTTCAGTTAATTACAATCATCCTGATCCTCTGTCTATTCTAATTATCTGTGTCCTGTTTCAGTCAATTACTATCATCCTGATCCTCTGTCCATTCTAATTATCGATGTCCTGTTTCAGTCAATTACTATCATCCTGATCCTCTGTCCATTTTAATTATCTATGTCCTGTTTCAGTCAATTACAATCATCCTGATCCTCTGTCTATTCTAATTATCTGTGTCCTGTTTCAGTCAATTACTATCATCCTGATCCTCTGTCCATTCTAATTATCTGTGTCCTTTTTCAGTCAATTACTATCATCCTGATCCTCTGTCCATTCTAATTATCTGTGTCCTGTTTCAGTCACTTACTATCATCCTGATCCTCTGTCTATTCTAATTATCTATGTCCTGTTTCAGTCAATTACTATCATCCTGATCCTCTGTCCATTCTAATGATCTATGTCCTGTTTCAGTCAATTACTATCATCCTGATCCTCTGTCCATTCTAATTCTCCATGTCCTGTTTCAGTCAATTACTATCATCCTGACTCTCTGTCTATTCTAATTATCTATGTCCTGTTTAAGTCAATTACTATCATCCTGATCCTCTGTCCATTCTAATGATCTATGTCCTGTTTCAGTCAATTACTATCATCCTGATCCTCTGTCTATTCTAATTATCTGTGTCCTTTTTCAGTCAATTACCATCATCCTGATCCTCTGTCCATTCTAATAATCTATGTCCTGTTTCAGTCAATTACTATCATCCTGATCCTCTGTCTATTCTAATTATCTGTGTCCTTTTTCAGTCAATTACTATCATCCTGATCCTCTGTCCATTCTAATTATCTATGTCCTGTTTCAGTCAATTACTATCATCCTCATCCTCTGTCCATTCTAATTATCTGTGTCCTGTTTCAGTCAATTACTATCATCCTCATCCGCTGTCCATTCTAATAATCTATGTCCTGTTTCAGTCAATTACAATCATCCTGATCCTCTGTCTATTCTAATTATCTGTGTCCTGTTTCAGTCAATTACTAACATCCTGATCCTCTGTCCATTCTAATTATCTATGTCCTGTTTCAGTCAATTACTATCATCCTGATCCTCTGTCCATTTTAATTATCTATGTCCTGTTTCAGTCAATTACAATCATCCTGATCCTCTGTCTATTCTAATTATCTGTGTCCTGTTTCAGTCAATTACTATCATCCTGATCCTCTGTCCATTCTAATTATCTGTGTCCTTTTTCAGTCAATTACTATCATCCTGATCCTCTGTCCATTCTAATTATCTGTGTCCTGTTTCAGTCACTTACTATCATCCTGATCCTCTGTCTATTCTAATTATCTATGTCCTGTTTCAGTCAATTACTATCATCCTGATCCTCTGTCCATTCTAATGATCTATGTCCTGTTTCAGTCAATTACTATCATCCTGATCCTCTGTCTATTCTAATTATCTGTGTCCTGTTTCAGTCAATTACTATCATCCTGATCCTCTGTCCATTCTAATAATCTATGTCCTGTTTCAGTCAATTACTATCATCCTGATCCTCTGTCTATTCTAATTATCTGTGTCCTTTTTCAGTCAATTACTATCATCCTGATCCTCTGTCCATTCTAATTATCTATGTCCTGTTTCAGTCAATTACTATCATCCTCATCCTCTGTCCATTCTAATTATCTGTGTCCTTTTTCAGTCAATTACTATCATCCTGATCCTCTGTCCATTCTAATTATCTATGTCCTGTTTCAGTCAATTACAATCATCCTGATCCTCTGTCTATTCTAATTATCTGTGTCCTGTTTCAGTCAATTACTATCATCCTGATCCTCTGTCCATTCTAATAATCTATGTCCTGTTACAGTCAATTACTATCATCCTGATCCTCTGTCCATTTTAATTATCTATGTCCTGTTTCAGTCAATTACAATCATCCTGATCCTCTGTCTATTCTAATTATCTGTGCCCTGTTTCAGTCAATTACTATCATCCTGATCCTCTGTCCATTCTAATTATCTGTGTCATTTAACAGTCAATTACTATCATCCTGATCCTCTGTCCATTCTAATTATCTGTGTCCTGTTTCAGTCAATTACTATCATCCTGATCCTCTGTCTATTCTAATTATCTATGTCCTGTTTCAGTCAATTACTATCATCCTGATCCTCTGTCCATTCTAATTATCTGTGTCCTGTTTCAGTCAATTACTATCATCCTGATCCTCTGTCTATTCTAATTATCTATGTCCTGTTTCAGTCAATTACTATCATCCTGATCCTCTGTCCATTCTAATTATCTGTGTCCTGTTTCTGTCAATTACTATCATCCTGATCCTCTGTCCATTCTAATTATCTATGTCCTGTTTCAGTCAATTACTGTCATCCTGATCCTCTGTCTATTCTAATTATCTATGTCCTGTTTCAGTCAATTACTATCATCCTGATCCTCTGTCCATTCTAATTATCTATGTCCTGTTTCAGTCAATTACTATCATCCTGATCCTCTGTCCATTCTAATTATCTATGTCCTGTTTCAGTCAATTACTATCATCCTGATCCTCTGTCTATTCTAATTATCTATGTCCTGTTTCAGTCAATTACTATCATCTTGACTCTCTATCTATTCTAATTATCTATGTCCTGTTTCATTCAATTACTATCATCCTGATCCTCTGTCTATTCTAATTATCTATGTCCTGTGTCAGTCAATTACTATCATCCTGACTCTCTATCTATTCTAATTATCTATGTCCTGTTTCAGTCAATTACTATCATCCTGATCCTCTGTCTATTCTAATTATCTCTGTCCTGTTTCAGTCAATTACTATCATCCTGATCCTCTGTCTATTCTAATTATCTATGTCCTGTTTTAGTCAATTACTATCATCCTGACTCTCTACCTATTCTAATTATCTATGTCCTGTTTCAGTCAATTACTATCATCCTGATCCTCTGTCTATTCTAATTATCTATGTCCTGTGTCAGTCAATTACTATCATCCTGACTTTCTATCTATTCTAATTATCTATGTCCTGTTTCAGTCAATTACTATCATCCTGACTCTCTATCTATTCTAATTATCTATGACCTGTTTCAGTCAATTACTATCATCCTGATCCTCTGTCTATTCTAATTATCTATGTCCTGTTTCAGTCAATTACTATCATCCTGATCCTCTGTCCATTCTAATTCTCCATGTCCTGTTTCAGTCAATTACTATCATCCTGATCCTCTGTCTATTCTAATTATCTATGTCCTGTTTCAGTCAATTAATATCATCCTGATGCTCTGTCTATTCTAATTATCTATGTCCTGTTTCAGTCAATTACTATCATCCTGATCCTCTGTCTATTCTAATTATCTATGTCCTGTTTCAGTCAATTACTATCATTCTGACTCTCTATCTATTCTAATTATCTATGTCCTGTTTCAGTCAATTACTATCATCCTGATCCTCTGTCTATTCTAATTATCTATGTCCTGTTTCAGTCAATTACTATCATCCTGATCCTCTGTCCATTCTAATTCTCCATGTCCTGTTTCAGTCAATTACTATCATCATGACTCTCTGTCTATTCTAATTATCTATGTCCTGTTTAAGTCAATTACTATCATCCTGATCCTCTGTCCATTCTAATGATCTATGTCCTGTTTCAGTCAATTACTATCATCCTGATCCTCTGTCTATTCTAATTATCTGTGTCCTGTTTCAGTCAATTACCATCATCCTGATCCTCTGTCCATTCTAATAATCTATGTCCTGTTTCAGTCAATTACTATCATCCTGATCCTCTGTCTATTCTAATTATCTGTGTCCTTTTTCAGTCAATTACTATCATCCTGATCCTCTGTCCATTCTAATTATCTATGTCCTGTTTCAGTCAATTACTGTCATCCTCATCCTCTGTCCATTCTAATTATCTGTGTCCTTTTTCAGTCAATTACTATCATCCTGATCCTCTGTCCATTCTAATTATCTATGTCCTGTTTCAGTCAATTACAATCATCCTGATCCTCTGTCTATTCTAATTATCTGTGTCCTGTTTCAGTCAATTACTATCATCCTGATCCGCTGTCCATTCTAATAATCTATGTCCTGTTTCAGTCAATTACAATCATCCTGATCCTCTGTCTATTCTAATTATCTGTGTCCTGTTTCAGTCAATTACTATCATCCTGATCCTCTGTCCATTCTAATTATCTATGTCCTGTTTCAGTCAATTACTATCATCCTGATCCTCTGTCCATTTTAATTATCTATGTCCTGTTTCAGTCAATTACAATCATCCTGATCCTCTGTCTATTCTAATTATCTGTGTCCTGTTTCAGTCAATTACTATCATCCTGATCCTCTGTCCATTCTAATTATCTGTGTCCTTTTTCAGTCAATTACTATCATCCTGATCCTCTGTCCATTCTAATTATCTGTGTCCTGTTTCAGTCACTTACTATCATCCTGATCCTCTGTCTATTCTAATTATCTATGTCCTGTTTCAGTCAATTACTATCATCCTGATCCTCTGTCCATTCTAATGATCTATGTCCTGTTTCAGTCAATTACTATCATCCTGATCCTCTGTCCATTCTAATTCTCCATGTCCTGTTTCAGTCAATTACTATCATCCTGACTCTCTGTCTATTCTAATTATCTATGTCCTGTTTAAGTCAATTACTATCATCCTGATCCTCTGTCCATTCTAATGATCTATGTCCTGTTTCAGTCAATTACTATCATCCTGATCCTCTGTCTATTCTAATTATCTGTGTCCTTTTTCAGTCAATTACCATCATCCTGATCCTCTGTCCATTCTAATAATCTATGTCCTGTTTCACTCAATTACTATCATCCTGATCCTCTGTCTATTCTAATTATCTGTGTCCTTTTTCAGTCAATTACTATCATCCTGATCCTCTGTCCATTCTAATTATCTATGTCCTGTTTCAGTCAATTACTATCATCCTCATCCTCTGTCCATTCTAATTATCTGTGTCCTTTTTCAGTCAATTACTATCATCCTGATCCTCTGTCCATTCTAATTATCTGTGTCCTGTTTCAGTCACTTACTATCATCTTGATCCTCTGTCTATTCTAATTATCTATGTCCTGTTTCAGTCAATTACTATCATCCTGATCCTCTGTCCATTCTAATGATCTATGTCCTGTTTCAGTCAATTACTATCATCCTGATCCTCTGTCTATTCTAATTATCTGTGTCCTGTTTCAGTCAATTACTATCATCCTGATCCTCTGTCCATTCTAATAATCTATGTCCTGTTTCAGTCAATTACTATCATCCTGATCCTCTGTCTATTCTAATTATCTGTGTCCTTTTTCAGTCAATTACTATCATCCTGATCCTCTGTCCATTCTAAATATCTATGTCCTGTTTCAGTCAATTACTATCATCCTCATCCTCTGTCCATTCTAATTATCTGTGTCCTTTTTCAGTCAATTACTATCATCCTGATCCTCTGTCCATTCTAATTATCTATGTCCTGTTTCAGTCAATTACAATCATCCTGATCCTCTGTCTATTCTAATTATCTGTGTCCTGTTTCAGTCAATTACTATCATCCTGATCCTCTGTCCATTCTAATAATCTATGTCCTGTTTCAGTCAATTACTATCATCCTGATCCTCTGTCCATTTTAATTATCTATGTCCTGTTTCAGTCAATTACAATCATCCTGATCCTCTGTCTATTCTAATTATCTGTGCCCTGTTTCAGTCAATTACTATCATCCTGATCCTCTGTCCATTCTAATTATCTGTGTCCTTTAACAGTCAATTACTATCATCCTGATCCTCTGTCCATTCTAATTATCTGTGTCCTGTTTCAGTCAATTACTATCATCCTGATCCTCTGTCTATTCTAATTATCTATGTCCTGTTTCAGTCAATTACTATCATCCAAATCCTCTGTCCATTCTAATTATCTGTGTCCTGTTTCAGTCAATTACTATCATCCTGATCCTCTGTCTATTCTAATTATCTATGTCCTGTTTCAGTCAATTACTATCATCCTGATCCTCTGTCCATTCTAATTATCTGTGTCCTGTTTCTGTCAATTACTATCATCCTGATCCTCTGTCCATTCTAATTATCTATGTCCTGTTTCAGTCAATTACTGTCATCCTGATCCTCTGTCTATTCTAATTATCTATGTCCTGTTTCAGTCAATTACTATCATCCTGATCCTCTGTCCATTCTAATTATCTATGTCCTGTTTCAGTCAATTACTATCATCCTGATCCTCTGTCCATTCTAATTATCTATGTCCTGTTTCAGTCAATTACTATCATCCTGATCCTCTGTCTATTCTAATTATCTGTGTCCTGTTTCAGTCAATTACTATCATCCTGATCCTCTGTCTATTCTAATTTTCTATGTCATGTTTCAGTCAATTACTATCATCCTGACTCTCTATCTATTCTAATTATCTATGTCCTGTTTCAGTCAATTACTATCATCCTGATCCTCTGTCTATTCTAATTATCTATGTCCTGTTTCAGTCAATTACTATCATCCTGATCCTCTGTCCATTCTAATTCTCCATGTCCTGTTTCAGTCAATTACTATCATCCTGATCCTCTGTCTATTCTAATTATCTATGTCCTGTTTCAGTCAATTACTATCATCCTGATCCTCTGTCCATTCTAATTATCTATGTCCTGTTTCAGTCAATTACTATCATCCTGACTATCTGTCTATTCTAATTATCTATGTCCTGTTTCAGTCAATTACTATCATCCTGATCCTCTGTCCATTCTAATGATCTATGTCCTGTTTCAGTCAATTACTATCATCCTGATCCTCTGTCTATTCTAATTATCTGTGTCCTGTTTCAGTCAATTACCATCATCCTGATCCTCTGTCCATTCTAATAATCTATGTCCTGTTTCAGTCAATTACTATCATCCTGATCCTCTGTCTATTCTAATTATCGGTGTCCTTTTTCAGTCAATTACTATCATCCTGATCCTCTGTCCATTCTAATTATCTATGTCCTGTTTCAGTCAATTACTATCATCCTCATCCTCTGTCCATTCTAATTATCTGTGTCCTTTTTCAGTCAATTACTATCATCCTGATCCTCTGTCCATTCTAATTATCTATGTCCTGTTTCAGTCAATTACAATCATCCTGATCCTCTGTCTATTCTAATTATCTGTGTCCTGTTTCAGTCAATTACTATCATCCTGATCCGCTGTCCATTCTAATAATCTATGTCCTGTTTCAGTCAATTACTATCATCCTGATCCTCTGTCCATTCTAATTATCTATGTCCTGTTTCAGTCAATTACTATCATCCTGATCCTCTGTACATTTTAATTATCTATGTCCTGTTTCAGTCAATTACAATCATCCTGATCCTCTGTCTATTCTAATTATCTGTGTCCTGTTTCAGTCAATTACTATCATCCTGATCCTCTGTCCATTCTAATTATCTGTGTCCTTTTTCAGTCAATTACTATCATCCTGATCCTCTGTCCATTCTAATTATCTGTGTCCTGTTTCAGTCACTTACTATCATCCTGATCCTCTGTCTGTTCTAATTATCTATGTCCTGTTTCAGTTAATTACTATCATCCTGATCCTCTGTCCATTCTAATGATCTATGTCCTGTTTCAGTCAATTACTATCATCCTGATCCTCTGTCTATTCTAATTATCTGTGTCCTGTTTCAGTCAATTACTATCATCCTGATCCTCTGTCCATTCTAATAATCTATGTCCTGTTTCAGTCAATTACTATCATCCTGATCCTCTGTCTATTCTAATTATCTGTGTCCTTTTTCAGTCAATTACTATCATCCTGATCCTCTGTCCATTCTAATTATCTATGTCCTGTTTCAGTCAATTAGTATCATCCTCATCCTCTGTCCATTCTAATTATCTGTGTCCTTTTTCAGTCAATTACTATCATCCTGATCCTCTGTCCATTTTAATTATCTATGTCCTGTTTCAGTCAATTACAATCATCCTGATCCTCTGTCTATTCTAATTATCTGTGTCCTGTTTCAGTCAATTACTATCATCCTGATCCTCTGTCCATTCTAATTATCTGTGTCCTTTTTCAGTCAATTACTATCATCCTGATCCTCTGTCCATTCTAATTATCTATGTCCTGTTTCAGTCAATTACTATCATCCTGATCCTCTGTCCATTCTAATAATCTATGTCCTGTTTCAGTCAATTACTATCATCCTGATCCTCTGTCTATTCTAATTATCTATGTCCTGTTTCAGTCAATTACTATCATCTTGACTCTCTATCTATTCTAATTATCTATGTCCTGTTTCAGTCAATTACTATCATCCTGATCCTCTGTCTATTCTAATTATCTATGTCCTGTGTCAGTCAATTACTATCATCCTGACTCTCTATCTATTCTAATTATCTATGTCCTGTTTCAGTCAATTACTATCATCCTGATCCTCTGTCTATTCTAATTATCTCTGTCCTGTTTCAGTCAATTACTATCATCCTGATCCTCTGTCTATTCTAATTATCTATGTCCTGTTTCAGTCAATTACTATCATCCTGACTCTCTATCTATTCTAATTATCTATGTCCTGTTTCAGTCAATTACTATCATCCTGATCCTCTGTCTATTCTAATTATCTATGTCCTGTGTCAGTCAATTACTATCATCCTGACTTTCTTTCTATTCTAATTATCTATGTCCTGTTTCAGTCAATTACTATCATCCTGACTCTCTATCTATTCTAATTATCTATGACCTGTTTCAGTCAATTACTATCATCCTGATCCTCTGTCTATTCTAATTATCTATGTCCTGTTTCAGTCAATTACTATCATCCTGATCCTCTGTCCATTCTAATTCTCCATGTCCTGTTTCAGTCAATTACTATCATCCTGATCCTCTGTCTATTCTAATTATCTATGTCCTGTTTCAGTCAATTACTATCATCCTGATCCTCTGTCCATTCTAATTATCTATGTCCTGTTTCAGTCAATTACAATCATCCTGATCCTCTGTCTATTCTAATTATCTGTGTCCTGTTTCAGTCAATTACTATCATCCTGATCCTCTGTCCATTCTAATAATCTATGTCCTGTTTCAGTCAATTACTATCATCCTGATCCTCTGTCCATTTTAATTATCTATGTCCTGTTTCAGTCAATTACAATCATCCTGATCCTCTGTCTATTCTAATTATCTGTGCCCTGTTTCAGTCAATTACTATCATCCTGATCCTCTGTCCATTCTAATTATCTGTGTCCTTTAACAGTCAATTACTATCATCCTGATCCTCTGTCCATTCTAATTATCTGTGTCCTGTTTCAGTCAATTACTATCATCCTGATCCTCTGTCTATTCTAATTATCTATGTCCTGTTTCAGTCAATTACTATCATCCAAATCCTCTGTCCATTCTAATTATCTGTGTCCTGTTTCAGTCAATTACTATCATCCTGATCCTCTGTCTATTCTAATTATCTATGTCCTGTTTCAGTCAATTACTATCATCCTGATCCTCTGTCCATTCTAATTATCTGTGTCCTGTTTCTGTCAATTACTATCATCCTGATCCTCTGTCCATTCTAATTATCTATGTCCTGTTTCAGTCAATTACTGTCATCCTGATCCTCTGTCTATTCTAATTATCTATGTCCTGTTTCAGTCAATTACTATCATCCTGATCCTCTGTCCATTCTAATTATCTATGTCCTGTTTCAGTCAATTACTATCATCCTGATCCTCTGTCCATTCTAATTATCTATGTCCTGTTTCAGTCAATTACTATCATCCTGATCCTCTGTCTATTCTAATTATCTGTGTCCTGTTTCAGTCAATTACTATCATCCTGATCCTCTGTCTATTCTAATTTTCTATGTCATGTTTCAGTCAATTACTATCATCCTGACTCTCTATCTATTCTAATTATCTATGTCCTGTTTCAGTCAATTACTATCATCCTGATCCTCTGTCTATTCTAATTATCTATGTCCTGTTTCAGTCAATTACTATCATCCTGATCCTCTGTCCATTCTAATTCTCCATGTCCTGTTTCAGTCAATTACTATCATCCTGATCCTCTGTCTATTCTAATTATCTATGTCCTGTTTCAGTCAATTACTATCATCCTGATCCTCTGTCCATTCTAATTATCTATGTCCTGTTTCAGTCAATTACTATCATCCTGACTATCTGTCTATTCTAATTATCTATGTCCTGTTTCAGTCAATTACTATCATCCTGATCCTCTGTCCATTCTAATGATCTATGTCCTGTTTCAGTCAATTACTATCATCCTGATCCTCTGTCTATTCTAATTATCTGTGTCCTGTTTCAGTCAATTACCATCATCCTGATCCTCTGTCCATTCTAATAATCTATGTCCTGTTTCAGTCAATTACTATCATCCTGATCCTCTGTCTATTCTAATTATCGGTGTCCTTTTTCAGTCAATTACTATCATCCTGATCCTCTGTCCATTCTAATTATCTATGTCCTGTTTCAGTCAATTACTATCATCCTCATCCTCTGTCCATTCTAATTATCTGTGTCCTTTTTCAGTCAATTACTATCATCCTGATCCTCTGTCCATTCTAATTATCTATGTCCTGTTTCAGTCAATTACAATCATCCTGATCCTCTGTCTATTCTAATTATCTGTGTCCTGTTTCAGTCAATTACTATCATCCTGATCCGCTGTCCATTCTAATAATCTATGTCCTGTTTCAGTCAATTACTATCATCCTGATCCTCTGTCCATTCTAATTATCTATGTCCTGTTTCAGTCAATTACTATCATCCTGATCCTCTGTACATTTTAATTATCTATGTCCTGTTTCAGTCAATTACAATCATCCTGATCCTCTGTCTATTCTAATTATCTGTGTCCTGTTTCAGTCAATTACTATCATCCTGATCCTCTGTCCATTCTAATTATCTGTGTCCTTTTTCAGTCAATTACTATCATCCTGATCCTCTGTCCATTCTAATTATCTGTGTCCTGTTTCAGTCACTTACTATCATCCTGATCCTCTGTCTGTTCTAATTATCTATGTCCTGTTTCAGTTAATTACTATCATCCTGATCCTCTGTCCATTCTAATGATCTATGTCCTGTTTCAGTCAATTACTATCATCCTGATCCTCTGTCTATTCTAATTATCTGTGTCCTGTTTCAGTCAATTACTATCATCCTGATCCTCTGTCCATTCTAATAATCTATGTCCTGTTTCAGTCAATTACTATCATCCTGATCCTCTGTCTATTCTAATTATCTGTGTCCTTTTTCAGTCAATTACTATCATCCTGATCCTCTGTCCATTCTAATTATCTATGTCCTGTTTCAGTCAATTAGTATCATCCTCATCCTCTGTCCATTCTAATTATCTGTGTCCTTTTTCAGTCAATTACTATCATCCTGATCCTCTGTCCATTTTAATTATCTATGTCCTGTTTCAGTCAATTACAATCATCCTGATCCTCTGTCTATTCTAATTATCTGTGTCCTGTTTCAGTCAATTACTATCATCCTGATCCTCTGTCCATTCTAATTATCTGTGTCCTTTTTCAGTCAATTACTATCATCCTGATCCTCTGTCCATTCTAATTATCTATGTCCTGTTTCAGTCAATTACTATCATCCTGATCCTCTGTCCATTCTAATAATCTATGTCCTGTTTCAGTCAATTACTATCATCCTGATCCTCTGTCTATTCTAATTATCTATGTCCTGTTTCAGTCAATTACTATCATCTTGACTCTCTATCTATTCTAATTATCTATGTCCTGTTTCAGTCAATTACTATCATCCTGATCCTCTGTCTATTCTAATTATCTATGTCCTGTGTCAGTCAATTACTATCATCCTGACTCTCTATCTATTCTAATTATCTATGTCCTGTTTCAGTCAATTACTATCATCCTGATCCTCTGTCTATTCTAATTATCTCTGTCCTGTTTCAGTCAATTACTATCATCCTGATCCTCTGTCTATTCTAATTATCTATGTCCTGTTTCAGTCAATTACTATCATCCTGACTCTCTATCTATTCTAATTATCTATGTCCTGTTTCAGTCAATTACTATCATCCTGATCCTCTGTCTATTCTAATTATCTATGTCCTGTGTCAGTCAATTACTATCATCCTGACTTTCTTTCTATTCTAATTATCTATGTCCTGTTTCAGTCAATTACTATCATCCTGACTCTCTATCTATTCTAATTATCTATGACCTGTTTCAGTCAATTACTATCATCCTGATCCTCTGTCTATTCTAATTATCTATGTCCTGTTTCAGTCAATTACTATCATCCTGATCCTCTGTCCATTCTAATTCTCCATGTCCTGTTTCAGTCAATTACTATCATCCTGATCCTCTGTCTATTCTAATTATCTATGTCCTGTTTCAGTCAATTAATATCATCCTGATCCTCTGTCTATTCTAACTATCTATGTCCTGTTTCAGTCAATTACTATCATCCTGATCCTCTGTCTATTCTAATTATCTATGTCCTGTTTCAGTCAATTACTATCATCCTGACTCTCTATCTATTCTAATTATCTATGTCCTGTTTCAGTCAATTACTATCATCCTGATCCTCTGTCTATTCTAATTATCCATGTCCTGTTTCAGTCAATTACTATCATCCTGATCCTCTGTCCATTCTAATTCTCCATGTCCTGTTTCAGTCAATTACTATCATCCTGACTCTCTGTCTATTCTAATTATCTATGTCCTGTTTAAGTCAATTACTATCATCCTGATCCTCTGTCCATTCTAATGATCTATGTCCTGTTTCAGTCAATTACTATCATCCTGATCCTCTGTCTATTCTAATTATCTGTGTCCTGTTTCAGTCAATTACCATCATCCTGATCCTCTGTCCATTCTAATAATCTATGTCCTGTTTCAGTCAATTACTATCATCCTGATCCTCTGTCTATTCTAATTATCTGTGTCCTTTTTCAGTCAATTACTATCATCCTGATCCTCTGTCCATTCTAATTATCTATGTCCTGTTTCAGTCAATTACTATCATCCTCATGCTCTGTCCATTCTAATTATCTGTGTCCTTTTTCAGTCAATTACTATCATCCTGATCCTCTGTCCATTCTAATTATCTATGTCCTGTTTCAGTCAATTACAATCATCCTGATCCTCTGTCTATTCTAATTATCTGTGTCCTGTTTCAGTCAATTACTATCATCCTGATCCGCTGTCCATTCTAATAATCTATGTCCTGTTTCAGTTAATTACAATCATCCTGATCCTCTGTCTATTCTAATTATCTGTGTCCTGTTTCAGTCAATTACTATCATCCTGATCCTCTGTCCATTCTAATTATCGATGTCCTGTTTCAGTCAATTACTATCATCCTGATCCTCTGTCCATTTTAATTATCTATGTCCTGTTTCAGTCAATTACAATCATCCTGATCCTCTGTCTATTCTAATTATCTGTGTCCTGTTTCAGTCAATTACTATCATCCTGATCCTCTGTCCATTCTAATTATCTGTGTCCTTTTTCAGTCAATTACTATCATCCTGATCCTCTGTCCATTCTAATTATCTGTGTCCTGTTTCAGTCACTTACTATCATCCTGATCCTCTGTCTATTCTAATTATCTATGTCCTGTTTCAGTCAATTACTATCATCCTGATCCTCTGTCCATTCTAATGATCTATGTCCTGTTTCAGTCAATTACTATCATCCTGATCCTCTGTCCATTCTAATTCTCCATGTCCTGTTTCAGTCAATTACTATCATCCTGACTCTCTGTCTATTCTAATTATCTATGTCCTGTTTAAGTCAATTACTATCATCCTGATCCTCTGTCCATTCTAATGATCTATGTCCTGTTTCAGTCAATTACTATCATCCTGATCCTCTGTCTATTCTAATTATCTGTGTCCTTTTTCAGTCAATTACCATCATCCTGATCCTCTGTCCATTCTAATAATCTATGTCCTGTTTCAGTCAATTACTATCATCCTGATCCTCTGTCTATTCTAATTATCTGTGTCCTTTTTCAGTCAATTACTATCATCCTGATCCTCTGTCCATTCTAATTATCTATGTCCTGTTTCAGTCAATTACTATCATCCTCATCCTCTGTCCATTCTAATTATCTGTGTCCTGTTTCAGTCAATTACTATCATCCTCATCCGCTGTCCATTCTAATAATCTATGTCCTGTTTCAGTCAATTACAATCATCCTGATCCTCTGTCTATTCTAATTATCTGTGTCCTGTTTCAGTCAATTACTAACATCCTGATCCTCTGTCCATTCTAATTATCTATGTCCTGTTTCAGTCAATTACTATCATCCTGATCCTCTGTCCATTTTAATTATCTATGTCCTGTTTCAGTCAATTACAATCATCCTGATCCTCTGTCTATTCTAATTATCTGTGTCCTGTTTCAGTCAATTACTATCATCCTGATCCTCTGTCCATTCTAATTATCTGTGTCCTTTTTCAGTCAATTACTATCATCCTGATCCTCTGTCCATTCTAATTATCTGTGTCCTGTTTCAGTCACTTACTATCATCCTGATCCTCTGTCTATTCTAATTATCTATGTCCTGTTTCAGTCAATTACTATCATCCTGATCCTCTGTCCATTCTAATGATCTATGTCCTGTTTCAGTCAATTACTATCATCCTGATCCTCTGTCTATTCTAATTATCTGTGTCCTGTTTCAGTCAATTACTATCATCCTGATCCTCTGTCCATTCTAATAATCTATGTCCTGTTTCAGTCAATTACTATCATCCTGATCCTCTGTCTATTCTAATTATCTGTGTCCTTTTTCAGTCAATTACTATCATCCTGATCCTCTGTCCATTCTAATTATCTATGTCCTGTTTCAGTCAATTACTATCATCCTCATCCTCTGTCCATTCTAATTATCTGTGTCCTTTTTCAGTCAATTACTATCATCCTGATCCTCTGTCCATTCTAATTATCTATGTCCTGTTTCAGTCAATTACAATCATCCTGATCCTCTGTCTATTCTAATTATCTGTGTCCTGTTTCAGTCAATTACTATCATCCTGATCCTCTGTCCATTCTAATAATCTATGTCCTGTTACAGTCAATTACTATCATCCTGATCCTCTGTCCATTTTAATTATCTATGTCCTGTTTCAGTCAATTACAATCATCCTGATCCTCTGTCTATTCTAATTATCTGTGCCCTGTTTCAGTCAATTACTATCATCCTGATCCTCTGTCCATTCTAATTATCTGTGTCATTTAACAGTCAATTACTATCATCCTGATCCTCTGTCCATTCTAATTATCTGTGTCCTGTTTCAGTCAATTACTATCATCCTGATCCTCTGTCTATTCTAATTATCTATGTCCTGTTTCAGTCAATTACTATCATCCTGATCCTCTGTCCATTCTAATTATCTGTGTCCTGTTTCAGTCAATTACTATCATCCTGATCCTCTGTCTATTCTAATTATCTATGTCCTGTTTCAGTCAATTACTATCATCCTGATCCTCTGTCCATTCTAATTATCTGTGTCCTGTTTCTGTCAATTACTATCATCCTGATCCTCTGTCCATTCTAATTATCTATGTCCTGTTTCAGTCAATTACTGTCATCCTGATCCTCTGTCTATTCTAATTATCTATGTCCTGTTTCAGTCAATTACTATCATCCTGATCCTCTGTCCATTCTAATTATCTATGTCCTGTTTCAGTCAATTACTATCATCCTGATCCTCTGTCCATTCTAATTATCTATGTCCTGTTTCAGTCAATTACTATCATCCTGATCCTCTGTCTATTCTAATTATCTATGTCCTGTTTCAGTCAATTACTATCATCTTGACTCTCTATCTATTCTAATTATCTATGTCCTGTTTCATTCAATTACTATCATCCTGATCCTCTGTCTATTCTAATTATCTATGTCCTGTGTCAGTCAATTACTATCATCCTGACTCTCTATCTATTCTAATTATCTATGTCCTGTTTCAGTCAATTACTATCATCCTGATCCTCTGTCTATTCTAATTATCTCTGTCCTGTTTCAGTCAATTACTATCATCCTGATCCTCTGTCTATTCTAATTATCTATGTCCTGTTTTAGTCAATTACTATCATCCTGACTCTCTACCTATTCTAATTATCTATGTCCTGTTTCAGTCAATTACTATCATCCTGATCCTCTGTCTATTCTAATTATCTATGTCCTGTGTCAGTCAATTACTATCATCCTGACTTTCTATCTATTCTAATTATCTATGTCCTGTTTCAGTCAATTACTATCATCCTGACTCTCTATCTATTCTAATTATCTATGACCTGTTTCAGTCAATTACTATCATCCTGATCCTCTGTCTATTCTAATTATCTATGTCCTGTTTCAGTCAATTACTATCATCCTGATCCTCTGTCCATTCTAATTCTCCATGTCCTGTTTCAGTCAATTACTATCATCCTGATCCTCTGTCTATTCTAATTATCTATGTCCTGTTTCAGTCAATTAATATCATCCTGATGCTCTGTCTATTCTAATTATCTATGTCCTGTTTCAGTCAATTACTATCATCCTGATCCTCTGTCTATTCTAATTATCTATGTCCTGTTTCAGTCAATTACTATCATTCTGACTCTCTATCTATTCTAATTATCTATGTCCTGTTTCAGTCAATTACTATCATCCTGATCCTCTGTCTATTCTAATTATCTATGTCCTGTTTCAGTCAATTACTATCATCCTGATCCTCTGTCCATTCTAATTCTCCATGTCCTGTTTCAGTCAATTACTATCATCCTGATCCTCTGTCTATTCTAATTATCTGTGTCCTGTTTCAGTCAATTACCATCATCCTGATCCTCTGTCCATTCTAATAATCTATGTCCTGTTTCAGTCAATTACTATCATCCTGATCCTCTGTCTATTCTAATTATCTGTGTCCTTTTTCAGTCAATTACTATCATCCTGATCCTCTGTCCATTCTAATTATCTATGTCCTGTTTCAGTCAATTACTGTCATCCTCATCCTCTGTCCATTCTAATTATCTGTGTCCTTTTTCAGTCAATTACTATCATCCTGATCCTCTGTCCATTCTAATTATCTATGTCCTGTTTCAGTCAATTACAATCATCCTGATCCTCTGTCTATTCTAATTATCTGTGTCCTGTTTCAGTCAATTACTATCATCCTGATCCGCTGTCCATTCTAATAATCTATGTCCTGTTTCAGTCAATTACAATCATCCTGATCCTCTGTCTATTCTAATTATCTGTGTCCTGTTTCAGTCAATTACTATCATCCTGATCCTCTGTCCATTCTAATTATCTATGTCCTGTTTCAGTCAATTACTATCATCCTGATCCTCTGTCCATTTTAATTATCTATGTCCTGTTTCAGTCAATTACAATCATCCTGATCCTCTGTCTATTCTAATTATCTGTGTCCTGTTTCAGTCAATTACTATCATCCTGATCCTCTGTCCATTCTAATTATCTGTGTCCTTTTTCAGTCAATTACTATCATCCTGATCCTCTGTCCATTCTAATTATCTGTGTCCTGTTTCAGTCACTTACTATCATCCTGATCCTCTGTCTATTCTAATTATCTATGTCCTGTTTCAGTCAATTACTATCATCCTGATCCTCTGTCCATTCTAATGATCTATGTCCTGTTTCAGTCAATTACTATCATCCTGATCCTCTGTCCATTCTAATTCTCCATGTCCTGTTTCAGTCAATTACTATCATCCTGACTCTCTGTCTATTCTAATTATCTATGTCCTGTTTAAGTCAATTACTATCATCCTGATCCTCTGTCCATTCTAATGATCTATGTCCTGTTTCAGTCAATTACTATCATCCTGATCCTCTGTCTATTCTAATTATCTGTGTCCTTTTTCAGTCAATTACCATCATCCTGATCCTCTGTCCATTCTAATAATCTATGTCCTGTTTCACTCAATTACTATCATCCTGATCCTCTGTCTATTCTAATTATCTGTGTCCTTTTTCAGTCAATTACTATCATCCTGATCCTCTGTCCATTCTAATTATCTATGTCCTGTTTCAGTCAATTACTATCATCCTCATCCTCTGTCCATTCTAATTATCTGTGTCCTTTTTCAGTCAATTACTATCATCCTGATCCTCTGTCCATTCTAATTATCTGTGTCCTGTTTCAGTCACTTACTATCATCCTGATCCTCTGTCTATTCTAATTATCTATGTCCTGTTTCAGTCAATTACTATCATCCTGATCCTCTGTCCATTCTAATGATCTATGTCCTGTTTCAGTCAATTACTATCATCCTGATCCTCTGTCTATTCTAATTATCTGTGTCCTGTTTCAGTCAATTACTATCATCCTGATCCTCTGTCCATTCTAATAATCTATGTCCTGTTTCAGTCAATTACTATCATCCTGATCCTCTGTCTATTCTAATTATCTGTGTCCTTTTTCAGTCAATTACTATCATCCTGATCCTCTGTCCATTCTAAATATCTATGTCCTGTTTCAGTCAATTACTATCATCCTCATCCTCTGTCCATTCTAATTATCTGTGTCCTTTTTCAGTCAATTACTATCATCCTGATCCTCTGTCCATTCTAATTATCTATGTCCTGTTTCAGTCAATTACAATCATCCTGATCCTCTGTCTATTCTAATTATCTGTGTCCTGTTTCAGTCAATTACTATCATCCTGATCCTCTGTCCATTCTAATAATCTATGTCCTGTTTCAGTCAATTACTATCATCCTGATCCTCTGTCCATTTTAATTATCTATGTCCTGTTTCAGTCAATTACAATCATCCTGATCCTCTGTCTATTCTAATTATCTGTGCCCTGTTTCAGTCAATTACTATCATCCTGATCCTCTGTCCATTCTAATTATCTGTGTCCTTTAACAGTCAATTACTATCATCCTGATCCTCTGTCCATTCTAATTATCTGTGTCCTGTTTCAGTCAATTACTATCATCCTGATCCTCTGTCTATTCTAATTATCTATGTCCTGTTTCAGTCAATTACTATCATCCAAATCCTCTGTCCATTCTAATTATCTGTGTCCTGTTTCAGTCAATTACTATCATCCTGATCCTCTGTCTATTCTAATTATCTATGTCCTGTTTCAGTCAATTACTATCATCCTGATCCTCTGTCCATTCTAATTATCTGTGTCCTGTTTCTGTCAATTACTATCATCCTGATCCTCTGTCCATTCTAATTATCTATGTCCTGTTTCAGTCAATTACTGTCATCCTGATCCTCTGTCTATTCTAATTATCTATGTCCTGTTTCAGTCAATTACTATCATCCTGATCCTCTGTCCATTCTAATTATCTATGTCCTGTTTCAGTCAATTACTATCATCCTGATCCTCTGTCCATTCTAATTATCTATGTCCTGTTTCAGTCAATTACTATCATCCTGATCCTCTGTCTATTCTAATTATCTGTGTCCTGTTTCAGTCAATTACTATCATCCTGATCCTCTGTCTATTCTAATTTTCTATGTCATGTTTCAGTCAATTACTATCATCCTGACTCTCTATCTATTCTAATTATCTATGTCCTGTTTCAGTCAATTACTATCATCCTGATCCTCTGTCTATTCTAATTATCTATGTCCTGTTTCAGTCAATTACTATCATCCTGATCCTCTGTCCATTCTAATTCTCCATGTCCTGTTTCAGTCAATTACTATCATCCTGATCCTCTGTCTATTCTAATTATCTATGTCCTGTTTCAGTCAATTACTATCATCCTGATCCTCTGTCCATTCTAATTATCTATGTCCTGTTTCAGTCAATTACTATCATCCTGACTATCTGTCTATTCTAATTATCTATGTCCTGTTTCAGTCAATTACTATCATCCTGATCCTCTGTCCATTCTAATGATCTATGTCCTGTTTCAGTCAATTACTATCATCCTGATCCTCTGTCTATTCTAATTATCTGTGTCCTGTTTCAGTCAATTACCATCATCCTGATCCTCTGTCCATTCTAATAATCTATGTCCTGTTTCAGTCAATTACTATCATCCTGATCCTCTGTCTATTCTAATTATCGGTGTCCTTTTTCAGTCAATTACTATCATCCTGATCCTCTGTCCATTCTAATTATCTATGTCCTGTTTCAGTCAATTACTATCATCCTCATCCTCTGTCCATTCTAATTATCTGTGTCCTTTTTCAGTCAATTACTATCATCCTGATCCTCTGTCCATTCTAATTATCTATGTCCTGTTTCAGTCAATTACAATCATCCTGATCCTCTGTCTATTCTAATTATCTGTGTCCTGTTTCAGTCAATTACTATCATCCTGATCCGCTGTCCATTCTAATAATCTATGTCCTGTTTCAGTCAATTACTATCATCCTGATCCTCTGTCCATTCTAATTATCTATGTCCTGTTTCAGTCAATTACTATCATCCTGATCCTCTGTACATTTTAATTATCTATGTCCTGTTTCAGTCAATTACAATCATCCTGATCCTCTGTCTATTCTAATTATCTGTGTCCTGTTTCAGTCAATTACTATCATCCTGATCCTCTGTCCATTCTAATTATCTGTGTCCTTTTTCAGTCAATTACTATCATCCTGATCCTCTGTCCATTCTAATTATCTGTGTCCTGTTTCAGTCACTTACTATCATCCTGATCCTCTGTCTGTTCTAATTATCTATGTCCTGTTTCAGTTAATTACTATCATCCTGATCCTCTGTCCATTCTAATGATCTATGTCCTGTTTCAGTCAATTACTATCATCCTGATCCTCTGTCTATTCTAATTATCTGTGTCCTGTTTCAGTCAATTACTATCATCCTGATCCTCTGTCCATTCTAATAATCTATGTCCTGTTTCAGTCAATTACTATCATCCTGATCCTCTGTCTATTCTAATTATCTGTGTCCTTTTTCAGTCAATTACTATCATCCTGATCCTCTGTCCATTCTAATTATCTATGTCCTGTTTCAGTCAATTAGTATCATCCTCATCCTCTGTCCATTCTAATTATCTGTGTCCTTTTTCAGTCAATTACTATCATCCTGATCCTCTGTCCATTCTAATTATCTATGTCCTGTTTCAGTCAATTACAATCATCCTGATCCTCTGTCTATTCTAATTATCTGTGTCCTGTTTCAGTCAATTACTATAATCCTGATCCTCTGTCCATTCTAATAATCTATGTCCTGTTTCAGTCAATTACTATCATCCTGATCCTCTGTCCATTCTAATTATCTATGTCCTGTTTCAGTCAATTACTATCATCCTGATCCTCTGTCCATTTTAATTATCTATGTCCTGTTTCAGTCAATTACAACCATCCTGATCCTCTGTCTATTCTAATTATCTGTGCCCTGTTTCAGTCAATTACTATCATCCTGATCCTCTGTCCATTCTAATTATCTGTGTCCTTTAACAGTCAATTACTATCATCCTGATCCTCTGTCCATTCTAATTATCTGTGTCCTGTTTCAGTCAATTACTATCATCCTGATCCTCTGTCTATTCTAATTATCTATGTCCTGTTTCAGTCAATTACTATCATCCTGATCCTCTGTCCATTCTAATTATCTGTGTCCTGTTTCAGTCAATTACTATCATCCTGATCCTCTGTCTATTCTAATTCTCTATGTCCTGTTTCAGTCAATTACTGTCATCCTGATCCTCTGTCCATTCTAATTATCTATGTCCTGTTTCAGTCAATTACTATCATCCTGATCCTCTGTCTATTCTAATTATCTATGTCCTGTTTCAGTCAATTACTATCATCCTGATCCTCTGTCCATTCTAATTATCTATGTCCTGTTTCAGTCAATTACAATCATCCTGATCCTCTGTCTATTCTAATTATCTGTGTCCTGTTTCAGTCAATTACTATCATCCTGATCCTCTGTCCATTCTAATAATCTATGTCCTGTTTCAGTCAATTACTATCATCCTGATCCTCTGTCCATTTTAATTATCTATGTCCTGTTTCAGTCAATTACAATCATCCTGATCCTCTGTCTATTCTAATTATCTGTGCCCTGTTTCAGTCAATTACTATCATCCTGATCCTCTGTCCATTCTAATTATCTGTGTCCTTTAACAGTCAATTACTATCATCCTGATCCTCTGTCCATTCTAATTAACTGTGTCCTGTTTCAGTCAATTACTATCATCCTGATCCTCTGTCTATTCTAATTATCTATGTCCTGTTTCAGTCAATTACTATCATCCTGATCCTCTGTCCATTCTAATTATCTGTGTCCTGTTTCAGTCAATTACTATCATCCTGATCCTCTGTCTATTCTAATTATCTATGTCCTGTTTCAGTCAATTACTATCATCCTGATCCTCTGTCCATTCTAATTATCTGTGTCCTGTTTCTGTCAATTACTATCATCCTGATCCTCTGTCCATTCTAATTATCTATGTCCTGTTTCAGTCAATTACTGTCATCCTGATCCTCTGTCTATTCTAATTATCTATGTCCTGTTTCAGTCAATTACTATCATCCTGATCCTCTGTCCATTCTAATTATCTATGTCCTGTTTCAGTCAATTACTATCATCCTGATCCTCTGTCTATTCTAATTATCTGTGTCCTGTTTCAGTCAATTACTATCATCCTGATCCTCTGTCCATTCTAATTATCTATGTCCTGTTTCAGTCAATTACTATCATCCTGATCCTCTGTCCATTCTAATTATCTATGTCCTGTTTCAGTCAATTACTATCATCCTGATCCTCTGTCTATTCTAATTATCTGTGTCCTGTTTCAGTCAATTACTATCATCCTGATCCTCTGTCCATTCTAATTATCTATGTCCTGTTTCAGTCAATTACTATCATCCTGATCCTCTGTCCATTCTAATTATCTATGTCCTGTTTCAGTCAATTACTATCATCCTGATCCTCTGTCTATTCTAATTATCTGTGTCCTGTTTCAGTCAATTACTATCATCCTGATCCTCTGTCCATTCTAATTATCTATGTCCTGTTTCAGTCAATTACTATCATCCTGATCCTCTGTCCATTCTAATTATCTATGTCCTGTTTCAGTCAATTACTATCATCCTGATCCTCTGTCTATTCTAATTATCTGTGTCCTGTTTCAGTCAATTACTATCATCCTGACTCTCTGTCTATTCTAATTTTCTATGTCCTGTTTCAGTCAATTACTATCATCCTGACTCTCTATCTATTCTAATTATCTATGTCCTGTTTCAGTCAATTACTATCATCCTGATCCTCTGTCTATTCTAATTATCTATGTCCTGTTTCAGTCAATTACTATCATCCTGATCCTCTGTCCATTCTAATTCTCCATGTCCTGTTTCAGTCAATTACTATCATCCTGATCCTCTGTCTATTCTAATTATCTATGTCCTGTTTCAGTCAATTACTATCATCCTGATCCTCTGTCCATTCTAATTATCTATGTCCTGTTTCAGTCAATTACTATCATCCTGATCCTCTGTCTATTGTAATTATCTATGTCCTGTTTCAGTCAATTACTATCATCCTGATCCTCTGTCCATTCTAATGATCTATGTCCTGATTCAGTCAATTACTATCATCCTGATCCTCTGTCTATTCTAATTATCTGTGTCCTGTTTCAGTCAATTACCATCATCCTGATCCTCTGTCCATTCTAATAATCTATGTCCTGTTTCAGTCAATTACTATCATCCTGATCCTCTGTCTATTCTAATTATCTGTGTCCTTTTTCAGTCAATTACTATCATCCTGATCCTCTGTCCATTCTAATTATCTATGTCCTGTTTCAGTCAATTACTATCATCCTCATCCTCTGTCCATTCTAATTATCTGTGTCCTTTTTCAGTCAATTACTATCATCCTGATCCTCTGTCCATTCTAATTATCTATGTCCTGTTTCAGTCAATTACAATCATCCTGATCCTCTGTCTATTCTAATTATCTGCGTCCTGTTTCAGTCAATTACTATCATCCTGATCCGCTGTCCATTCTAATAATCTATGTCCGGTTTCAGTCAATTACTATCATCCTGATCCTCTGTCCATTCTAATTATCTATGTCCTGTTTCAGTCAATTACTATCATCCTGATCCTCTGTCCATTTTAATTATCTATGTCCTGTTTCAGTCAATTACAATCATCCTGATCCTCTGTCTATTCTAATTATCTGTGTCCTGTTTCAGTCAATTACTATCATCCTGATCCTCTGTCCATTCTAATTATCTGTGTCCTTTTTCAGTCAATTACTATCATCCTGATCCTCTGTCCATTCTAATTATCTGTGTCCTGTTTCAGTCACTTACTATCATCCTGATCCTCTGTCTGTTCTAATTATCTATGTCCTGTTTCAGTTAATTACTATCATCCTGATCCTCTGTCCATTCTAATGATCTATGTCCTGTTTCAGTCAATTACTATCATCCTGATCCTCTGTCTATTCTAATTATCTGTGTCCTGTTTCAGTCAATTACTATCATCCTGATCCTCTGTCCATTCTAATAATCTATGTCCTGTTTCAGTCAATTACTATCATCCTGATCCTCTGTCTATTCTAATTATCTGTGTCCTTTTTCAGTCAATTACTATCATCCTGATCCTCTGTCCATTCTAATTATCTATGTCCTGTTTCAGTCAATTACTATCATCCTCATCCTCTGTCCATTCTAATTATCTGTGTCCTTTTTCAGTCAATTACTATCATCCTGATCCTCTGTCCATTCTAATTATCTATGTCCTGTTTCAGTCAATTACAATCATCCTGATCCTCTGTCTATTCTAATTATCTGTGTCCTGTTTCAGTCAATTACTATCATCCTGATCCTCTGTCCATTCTAATAATCTATGTCCTCTTTCAGTCAATTACTATCATCCTGATCCTCTGTCCATTCTAATTATCTATGTCCTGTTTCAGTCAATTACTATCATCCTGATCCTCTGTCCATTTTAATTATCTATGTCCTGTTTCAGTCAATTACAATCATCCTGATCCTCTGTCCATTCTAATTATCTGTGCCCTGTTTCAGTCAATTACTATCATCCTGATCCTCTGTCCATTCTAATTATCTGTGTCCTTTAACAGTCAATTACTATCATCCTGATCCTCTGTCCATTCTAATTATCTGTGTCCTGTTTCAGTCAATTACTATCATCCTGATCCTCTGTCTATTCTAATTATCTATGTCCTGTTTCAGTCAATTACTATCATCCTGATCCTCTGTCCATTCTAATTATCTGTGTCCTGTTTCAGTCAATTAATATCATCCTGATCCTCTGTCCATTCTAATTATCTATGTCCTGTTTCAGTCAATTACTGTCATCCTGATCCTCCGTCCATTCTAATTATCTATGTCCTGTTTCAGTCAATTACTATCATCCTGATCCTCTGTCTATTCTAATTATCTATGTCCTGTTTCAGTCAATTACTATCATCCTGATCCTCTGTCCATTCTAATTATCTGTGTCCTGTTTCAGTCAATTACTATCATCCTGATCCTCTGTCCATTCTAATTATCTATGTCCTGTTTCAGTCAATTACTGTCATCCTGATCCTCTGTCTACTTTAATTATCTATGTCCTGTTTCAGTCAATTACTATCATCCTGATCCTCTGTCCATTCTAATTATCTATGTCCTGTTTCAGTCAATTACTATCATCCTGATCCTCTGTCCATTCTAATTATCTATGTCCTGTTTCAGTCAATTACTATCATCCTGATCCTCTGTCTATTCTAATTATCTGTGTCCTGTTTCAGTCAATTACTATCATCCTGATCCTCTGTCCATTCTAATTATCGATGTCCTGTTTCAGTCAATTACTATCATCCTGATCCTCTGTCCATTCTAATTATCTATGTCCTGTTTCAGTCAATTACTATCATCCTGATCCTCTGTCCATTCTAATTATCTATGTCCTGTTTCAGTCAATTACTATCATCCTGATCCTCTGTCTATTCTAATTATCTATGTCCTGTTTCAGTCAATTACTATCATCCTGATCCTCTGAACATTCTAATTATCTATGTCCTGTTTCAGTCAATTCCTATCATCCTGATCCTCTGTCTATTCTAATTATCTATGTCCTGTTTCAGTCAATAACTATCATACTGAACCTCTGTCCATTCTAATTATCTATGTCCTGTTTCAGTCAATTACTTTCATCCTGATCCTCTGTCCATTCTAATTATCTATGTCGTGTTTCATTCAATTACTGTCATCCTGATCCCCTGTCTATTCTAATTATCTATGTACTGTTTCAGTCAATTACTATCATCCTGATCCTCTGTCCATTCTAATTATCTATGTCGTGTTTCATTCAATTACTGTCATCCTGATCCTCTGTCTATTCTAATTATCTATGTCCTGTTTCAGTCAATTACTATCATCCTGATCCTCTGTCTATTCTAATTATCTATGTCCTGTTTCAGTCAATTACTATCATCCTGATCCTCTGTCCATTCTAATTATCTATGTCGTGTTTCATTCAATTACTATCATCCTGATCCTCTGTACATTCTAATTATCTATATCCTGTTTCAGTCAATTACAATCATCCTGATCCTCTGTCTATTCTAATTATCTGTGTCCTGTTTCAGTCAATTACTATCATCCTGATCCTCTGTCCATTCTAATAATCTATGTCCTGTTTCAGTCAATTACTATCATCCTGATCCTCTGTCCATTCTAATTATCTATGTCCTGTTTCAGTCAATTACTATCATCCTGATCCTCTGTCCATTTTAATTATCTATGTCCTGTTTCAGTCAATTACAATCATCCTGATCCTCTGTCTATTCTAATTATCTGTGCCTTGTTTCAGTCAATTACTATCATCCTGATCCTCTGTCCTTTCTAATTATCTGTGTCCTTTAACAGTCAATTACTATCATCCTGATCCTCTGTCCATTCAAATTATCTGTGTCCTGTTTCAGTCAATTACTATCATCCTGATCCTCTGTCTATTCTAATTATCTATGTCCTGTTTCAGTCAATTACTATCATCCTGATCCTCTGTCCATTCTAATTATCTGTGTCCTGTTTCAGTCAATTACTATCATCCTGATCCTCTGTCTATTCTAATTCTCTATGTCCTGTTTCAGTCAATTACTGTCATCCTGATCCTCTGTCCATTCTAATTATCTATGTCCTGTTTCAGTCAATTACTATCATCCTGATCCTCTGTCTATTCTAATTATCTATGTCCTGTTTCAGTCAATTACTATCATCCTGATCCTCTGTCCATTCTAATTATCTATGTCCTGTTTCAGTCAATTACTATCATCCTGATCCTCTGTCTATTCTAATTATCTGTGTCCTGTTTCAGTCAATTACTATCATCCTGATCCTCTGTCCATTCTAATTATCGATGTCCTGTTTCAGTCAATTACTATCATCCTGATCCTCTGTCCATTCTAATTATCTATGTCCTGTTTCAGTCAATTGCTATCATCCTGATCCTCTGTCCATTCTAATTATCTATGTCCTGTTTCAGTCAATTACTATCATCCTGATCCTCTGTCTGTTCTAATTATCTATGTCCTGTTTCAGTCAATTACTATCATCCTGATCCTCTGAACATTCTAATTATCTATGTCCTGTTTCAGTCAATTCCTATCATCCTGATCCTCTGTCTATTCTAATTATCTATGTCCTGTTTCAGTCAATAACTATCATCCTGATCCTCTGTCCATTCTAATTATCGATGTCCTGTTTCAGTCAATTACTATCATCCTGATCCTCTGTCCATTCTAATTATCTATGTCCTGTTTCAGTCAATTGCTATCATCCTGATCCTCTGTCCATTCTAATTATCTATGTCCTGTTTCAGTCAATTACTATCATCCTGATCCTCTGTCTGTTCTAATTATCTATGTCCTGTTTCAGTCAATTACTATCATCCTGATCCTCTGTCCATTCTAATTATCTATGTCCTGTTTCAGTCAATTACTATCATCCTGATCCTCTGTCCATTCTAATTATCGATGTCCTGTTTCAGTCAATTACTATCATCCTGATCCTCTGTCCATTCTAATTATCTATGTCCTGTTTCAGTCAATTGCTATCATCCTGAACCTCTGTCCATTCTAATTATCTGTGTCCTGTTTCAGTCAATTACTATCATCCTGATCCTCTGTCCATTCTAATTATCGATGTCCTGTTTCAGTCAATTACTATCATCCTGATCCTCTGTCCATTCTAATTATCTATGTCCTGTTTCAGTCAATTGCTATCATCCTGATCCTCTGTCCATTCTAATTATCTATGTCCTGTTTCAGTCAATTACTATCATCCTGATCCTCTGTCTGTTCTAATTATCTATGTCCTGTTTCAGTCAATTACTATCATCCTGATCCTCTGAACATTCTAATTATCTATGTCCTGTTTCAGTCAATTCCTATCATCCTGATCCTCTGTCTATTCTAATTATCTATGTCCTGTTTCAGTCAATAACTATCATACTGAACCTCTGTCCATTCTAATTATCTATGTCCTGTTTCAGTCAATTACTATCATCCTGATCCTCTGTCCATTCTAATTATCTATGTCGTGTTTCATTCAATTACTGTCATCCTGATCCCCTGTCTATTCTAATTATCTATGTACTGTTTCAGTCAATTACTATCATCCTGATCCTCTGTCCATTCTAATTATCTATGTCGTGTTTCATTCAATTACTGTCATCCTGATCCTCTGTCTATTCTAATTATCTATGTCCTGTTTCAGTCAATTACTATCATCCTGATCCTCTGTCTATTCTAATTATCTATGTCCTGTTTCAGTAAATTACTATCATCCTGAACCTCTGTCCATTCTAATTATCTATGTCCTGTTTCAGTCAATTACTGTCATCCTAATCCTCTGTCTATTCTAATTATCTATGTCCTGTTTCAGTCAATTACTATCATCCTGATCCTCTGTCTATTCTAATTATCTATGTCCTGTTTCAGTCAATTACTATCATCCTGATCCTCTGTCCATTCAAATTATCTATGTCCTGTTTCATTCAATTACTGTCATCCTGATCCTCTGTCTATTCTAATTATCTATGTCCTGCTTCAGTCAGTTACTGTCATCCTGATCCTCTGTCTATTATAATTATCTATGTCCTGCTTCAGGCAGTTACTGTCATCCTGATCCTGTGTCCATTCTAATTATCTATGTCCTGTTTCAGTCAATTGCTATCATCCTGATCCTCTGTCTACTTTAATTATCTATGTCCTGTTTCAGTCAATTACTATCATCCTGATCCTCTGTCCATTCTAATTATCTATCTCCTGTTTCAGTCAATTACTGTCATCCTGATCCTCTGTCTACTTTAATTATCTATGTCCTGTTTCAGTCAATTACTATCATCCTGATCCTCTGTCTACTTTAATTATCTATGTCCTGTTTCAGTCAATTGCTATCATCCTGATCCTCTGTCCATTCTAATTATCTATGTCCTATTTCAGTCAATTACTCTCATCCTGATCCTCTTTCCATTCTAATTATCTATGTCCTGTTTCAGTCAATTACTATCATCCTGATCCTCTGTCCATTCTAATTATCTATGTCCTGTTTCAGTCAATTACTCTCATCCTGATCCTCTTTCCATTCTAATTATCTATGTCCTGTTTCAGTCAATTACTATCATCCTGATCGCTGTCCGTTCTAAATATATCTGTCCTGTTTCAGTCAATTACTATCATCCTGATCCTCTCTCTATTCTAATTATCTATGTCCTGTTTCAGTCAATTTCTACCATCCTGTTCCTCTGTACATTCTAATTATCTATGTCCTGTTTCTGTCAATTACTAGCATCCTGATCCTCTGTCCATTCTAATTATCTATGTCCTGTTTCAGTCAATTACTATCATCCTGATCCTCTGTCCATTCTAATTATCTATGTCCTGTTTCAGTCAATTACTATCATCCTGATCCTCTGTCCATTCTAATTATCTATGTCCTGTTTCAGTCAATTACAATCATCCTGATCCTCTGTCTATTCTAATTATCTATGTCCTGTTTCAGTCAATTACTATCATCCTGATCCTCTGTCCATTCTAATTATCTATGTCCTGTTTCAGTCAATTACTATCATCCTGATCCTCTGTCCATTCTAATTATCTATGTCCTGTTTCAGTCAATTACTATCATCCTGATCCTCTGTCTATTCTAATTATCTGTGTCCTGTTTCAGTCAATTAAACTATCATCCTGATCCTCTGTCCATTCTAATTATCGATGTCCTGTTTCAGTCAATTACTATCATCCTGATCCTCTGTCCATTCTAATTATCTATGTCCTGTTTCAGTCAATTACTATCATCCTGATCCTCTGTCCATTCTAATTATCTATGTCCTGTTTCAGTCAATTACTATCATCCTGATCCTCTGTCTATTCTAATTATCTATGTCCTGTTTCAGTCAATTACTATCATCCTGATCCTCTGAACATTCTAATTATCTATGTCCTGTTTCAGTCAATTCCTATCATCCTGATCCTCTGTCTATTCTAATTATCTATGTCCTGTTTCAGTCAATAACTATCATACTGAACCTCTGTCCATTCTAATTATCTATGTCCTGTTTCAGTCAATTACTATCATCCTGATCCTCTGTCCATTCTAATTATCTATGTCGTGTTTCATTCAATTACTGTCATCCTGATCCCCTGTCTATTCTAATTATCTATGTACTGTTTCAGTCAATTACTATCATCCTGATCCTCTGTCCATTCTAATTATCTATGTCGTGTTTCATTCAATTACTGTCATCCTGATCCTCTGTCTATTCTAATTATCTATGTCCTGTTTCATTCAATTACTATCATCCTGATCCTCTGTCTATTCTAATTATCTATGTCCTGTTTCAGTAAATTACTATCATCCTGAACCTCTGTCCATTCTAATTATCTATGTCCTGTTTCAGTCAATTACTGTCATCCTAATCCTCTGTCTATTCTAATTATCTATGTCCTGTTTCAGTCAATTACTATCATCCTGATCCTCTGTCCATTCTAATTATCTGTGTCCTGTTTCAGTCAATTACTCTCATCCTGATCCTCTTTCCATTCTAATTATCTATGTCCTGTTTCAGTCAATTACTATCATCCTGATCGCTGTCCGTTCTAAATATATCTGTCCTGTTTCAGTCAATTACTATCATCCTGATCCTCTCTCTATTCTAATTATCTATGTCCTGTTTCAGTCAATTTCTACCATCCTGTTCCTCTGTACATTCTAATTATCTATGTCCTGTTTCTGTCAATTACTAGCATCCTGATCCTCTGTCCATTCTAATTATCTATGTCCTGTTTCAGTCAATTACTATCATCCTGATCCTCTGTCCATTCTAATTATCTATGTCATGTTTCAGTCAATTACTATCATCCTGATCCTCTGTCCATTCTAATTATCTATGTCCTGTTTCAGTCAATTGCTATCATCCTGATCCTCTGTCCATTCTAATTATCTATGTCCTGTTTCAGTCAATTACTATCATCCTGATCCTCTGTCCATTCTAATTATCTATGTCCTGTTTCAGTCAATTACTATCATCCTGATCCTCTGTCTATTCTAATTATCTATGTCCTGTTTCAGTCAATTACTATCATCCTGATCCTCTGTCCATATTAATTATCTATGTCCTGCTTCAGTCAATTACTATCATCCTGATCCTCTGTCTATTCTCATATTCTATGTCCTGTTTCAGTCAATTACTATCATCCTGATCCTCTGTCCATATTAATTATCTATGTCCTGCTTCAGTCAATTACTATCATCCTGATCCTCTGTCTATTCTCATAATCTATGTCCTGTTTCAGTCAATTACTATCATCCTGATCCTCTGTCTATTCTAATTATCAATGTACTGTTTCAGTCAATTACTATCATCCTGATCCTCTGTCTATTCTAATTATCAATGTCCTGTTTCAGTCAATTACTATCATCCTGATCCTCTGTCCATATTAATTATCTATGTCCTGCTTCAGTCAATTACTATCATCCTGATCCTCTGTCTATTCTCATAATCTATGTCCTGTTTCAGTCAATTACTATCATCCTGATCCTCTGTCCATATTAATTATCTATGTCCTGTTTCAGTCAATTACTATCATCCTGATCCTCTGTCTATTCTAATTATCAATGTCCTGTTTCAGTCAATTACTATCATCCTTTTCCTCTGTCCATTCTAATTATCTATGTCCTGTTTCAGTCAATTACTATCATCCTGATCCTCTGTCTATTCTAATTATCTATGTCCTGTTTCAGTCAATCACTATCATCCTGATCCTCTGTCCATTCTAATTATCTATGTCCTGTTTCAGTCAATTACTATCATCCTGATCCACTGTCTATTCTAATTATCTATGTCCTGTTTCAGTCAATTACTATCATCCTGATCCTCTGTCTATTCTAATTATATATGTCCTGTTTCAGTCAATTACTATCATCCTGATCCTCTGTTCATTCTAATTAACTATGTCCTGTTTCAGTCAATTACTATCATCCGGATCCTCTGTCCATTCTAATTATCTATGTCCTGTTTCAGTCAATTACTATCATCCTGATCCTCTGACCATCCTAACCTATCTATGTCCTGTTTCAGTCAATTGCTATCATCCTGACTGTATGTCCATTCTGCTAAACTATCCATGTCCTGTTTCAGTCAATTGCTATCATCCTGCCTGCCTGTCCATTCTGCTAACCTCTCCATGTCCTGTATCAGTCAATTACTATGATCCTGACAGTCTCTCCATTCTTCTGTGTCTATTCTGCTAACCTATCTGTGTCCTGTTTCAGTCAATTACAATAATCTGTGATGTTGGGACTTCAGGAATAGGCCGAGATGGATCATCAACTCGGCGCTTCTGGCTGAAGATTTTTGCAAATGCTTCAGCTTGTTTTTTTGCACTGATGTGCTGGGCTCCCCCATTATTGAGAAAGGGGATATTTGTGGAGCTATCTCCTCCAGTTAGTTGTTTAATTGTCCATCACCATTCACGGCTGGATGTGGCAAGACTGCAGATCTTAGATCAGATCCGTTGGTTTTGGAATCGCTAATCTCTGTCTATCACATGCTGCCTATGCAGTTTGGCACGTAGATACTCCTGCGTTGTGGCTTCACCTGGTCGACACCTCATTTTGAGGTATGCCTGGTGCTACTCCTGGCATGCCCTCCTACACTCTTCATTGAATCCCATGTGCTTTAATTTTGCACGCTAACTTCTTACGTGGGATCTTATCAAAATCCTTCGGAAATCCCAATACATCACATCCACTCGTTATATCTTTTCTATTCTGTGAGTTACATCCTCAAAAAATCCCAGTGGATTTGCCAAGAATTGTTTCCCTTTCAGAAATTCATGTTGACTGTGTCCGATCCTGTCATTGTTTTGCGTGTGCTCTGTTATTACATCTTTTATAATGTTCTCTCACATTTTCCCCACTACTTATGTCAGGCTTACCGGTCAATAATTCCCTGTTGTGTCTCTACCACCGTTTTTAAAAAGTGGTGTTACATTAGCTAACCTGCAATCCATTGGAACTCTTCCAGAGTCTATAGAAATTTGAAGACTGGCCAGCAATGCATCTACTATTTCTAGAGTCACTTCCTTAAGTACTTTGGGATGTAGATTATCAGGCCCTGGGGATTTATCAGCCTTCAATACCATCAATTTACCCAACACCATTTCCCTACTAATACTGATTTCATACCGTCCCTCCTTCTCACTAGACCCTATGTTCCCCAACATTACTGGGAGGTAATTTGTGTCCTCCTTTGTGAAGACAGAACCAAAGTATGTATTTAATTGGTCTACGATTTCTTTGTTCCCCATTACTTCCAATCAGAATTCGATGAAGTGTCATTTAACAGGCTTGTCAATAAAGATAAAGCCCATGGAATAAAAGGGACAAAGTTGTCTACATGAACAGAAGCAGAGAGAGGGGGTGAAAGCTTGTTTTTAGACTGGAGGAAGTTTCCCCAGGGGTCGTTACTGGGACTGCTACTTTTCATGATATATATTAAACACTTGGACTTGAGTGTAAATGGAACAATTTCAAACTTTACACTTGGCACAAAATTTGGAAGTGTACTGCGCAATGAGGATGATAGTAACAGACATCAAGTGGATGTAGACAGGTTGGTGGAATGGACGGACACGTGGCAGATAAACTTTAACAGAAGCGCAAATTGATACATTTTCATTGGACGGAGAGGAGAGGCAATGGAAAATAAAGGGTGTAATTTTAATGGGGATGCAGCAACAGAGTGGATGCATGTGAATAGTTCAATGGCAGGACATATAGATGAGCTTGTTAAAAATGACATGCTGTGTGATTGTTTCAAAGACAAACTATCCCTCCTTATCCTTCACAAACTTACTGCAGTCTGTGACAATGTTTGTAACACCATCTTCCTCCCACACCTCTCCACTGTCGTCCAGCTGGAAGGAAATGCTGTTACCTTTTTATTATTTCATGGGATGTGGGCATCGCTGGCTAAACCAACATTCATTGCCCATCACTAATTGCCTTTGAAAAGGTGGTATTAAGCTGCCTCCTTGATCCGCTGCAGTCCATCTGGTGCCGGTACACCCACAGTACTATTTAGGAAGGGAGTTCCAGGATTTTGACCCAGTGACAGTAAAGGAACAGCGATATCGTTCCAATTCAGGATGGTAAGTGACTTGGAGGGGAACTTGCAGGTGGTGGTGTTCCCATGCATCGCTGCCATTGTCCTTCTAAGTTGTAGAGGTTGTGGGTTTGGAAGGTGCTGTCTAAGAAGCCTTGGTGCGTTGCTACAGTGCATCTTGTAGATGGTACACACTGCTGCCCCTGTGCTGGTGGTGAGGGAGTGCATGACACCCCAATCACAACAATCAAGCGGGCTGTTTTGTCCTGGATGGTGTTGACCTCCTGGAGTGTTGTGGGTGCTGCACTCATCCAGGCAAGTGGACAGTATTTCATAACACTCCTGACTTGTGCCTTGCAAATGGTGTACAGGCTTTGGGGAGTCAGGAGGTGAGTTACTCTCCGCAGCATTCCGAGCCTTTGACCTGCTCTTGTAGCTGCAATTCAGCTTCCGTTCAAGGGTAACCCCGAGGATGCTGATTGTGGGAGATTCAGCGATGGTAATGCCGTTGAATGTCAAGGGGAGATGGTTAGATTCTCTCTTATTGGAAATAATTGTGTCCTGGCACTTGTGTGCCATGAATGCTACTTGCCACTTTTCAGTTCAAGCCTGAATGTTGTCCAGGTCTTGCTGCATATGTCTGTCTTCAGTATCTGAGCAGTTGTGAATAGTGATCATCATTGTACAGTCATCAGTGAACTTTCCCACTTCTGACCTTATGATTGAAGAAGGTCATTGATGAAGCAGCTGAAGATGTTTGGGCCTAGGACACTACCCTGAGGAACTCCTGCAGTCATGTCCTGGAACTGAGATGATTGACCTCCAACAACCACAACCATCTTCCTTTATGCTAGGTTAGGAATGACTCCAACCAGTTGATTTCTCCCATTGACTTCTGCTTAGCTAGGTTCCATTCATAGCTAAAAGAACAGAAAATGTTGTGAATACTCAGCTTGTCTGGCAGCATCTGTGGAGAGAGAAGCAGAGTTAATGTTTCATGTTGATGACCTTTCATCAAAACCGACAACGGTCAGAAATTTCAAGGGTTTTGAACAAGTGAAAGGTGGGGAAGAGCAACAAAAAGGAGGGTCTGAATAGGACCGAGGGCAGAGAGATTAAATGACAAAGAACAAGGCATTTGTTCAGAGAGAGTGTTAATGGCTGAATAATGAACTGCTCTGTCTGAAAGCAAAAGCATGAAAAACAAGTTTAAGATCATGTGACGGTGTGACATTGTTGAACTCAGTGTTGATCCAGACGCTCTAAAGTGTCTAATTGGAAGATGAGGTTCTGTTCCTCAAGCTTGAATTGAGCTTCACTGGAACACTGCAGCAGGTGGAGGTCAGAAATGTCAGAGTGGCAGTAGGGCAGTGAATTAAAATGGCAAGTGACCAGAAGCCCGGGGTTCGGCAGACTGAGTGGACAGGCCCCACAAAGCGGTCACTCAATCTTTATTTGGTCTTCCCAATGTTTTATTTTTGTTCCTCGTTCATGGGATGTGTTCATCACTGACTAGAACAGCATTTTTAGGCCATCCTTAATGGAGAGGAGACCGCTTATGAGCAGCGAATACAGTATACTAAATTGAAAGAAGTACTAATAAATTGCTGCTTCACCTGAAAGGAATGTTTAGGGCCTTGGATAGCGAGGAGTGAGGAGGTAAAAGGGCAGATATGACACCTTCTGTGATTGCATGGGAAGGTGCCGTGGGAAGGGGACAAGGTGTTGGGGGTGAGGGAGGAGTGGACCAGGGTGTCACGGAGGGAACAATCCCTTCAGAATGCTGACAGCGGAGGATGGGGGGAAGGAGCTCTTGGCAGTGGTATCACACTGGAGGTGGCAAAAATGGTGGAAAGTGATACTTTGGATGTGGAGGCTGATGGGGTGGAAAGTGAAGACAAGATGAACCCTTTCACAGGTCTGGGAGGGAGGGGAAGGGGTGAGGGTAAAGGTGCGGAAAATGGGTCAGACCCAGTGAAGGCCCTGTCTACCAAAGTGGGGGGGGGGGATCCTCAGTGGAGGAAAAAGGAAGACATATCAGAAGTGTTGTCGTGGAAGGTTGCATCATCAGAACAGATGCGATGGAGAAACGGGGAGAATGGAATGGAGTCCTGACAGGAGGCAGGGTGTGCAGAAGTGTAGTCGAGGTCGCTGTGAGACTCACTGGGCTTATAATGGATATTATTGGGCAGCCTATCCCAAGAGATGGAGACAGAAAAGTCGAGGAAGGGAAGTGTTGGAGATGGACAACAAGAAGGTGAAAGAAGGGTGAAAATTGGAAGCAATGTTAATAAAGTTTTCCAGTTCGAGATGGGAGCAGGAAACAGCACCGATACAGTTATCAATGCACCAGAAGAAAGAGCTCAGGGAGGGTACCTGAGTCGGACTGGAACAAGGAATGTTCAAGATATGCGATAATAAGACGGGCATAGTTAAGACACATGCGGGTACCCATAGCAACACCATTTACTTGAAGTTCAGCTATGAAGAGACACTGCGCAGGCTACGGTTGTTTTCCTCAGAGCAGAGAATGCTGAGGGGGAACCTGATTGAGTTGTACAAAATATGAGCGGCATAGATTGGGTAGATGGGAAGAAACCTTTCCCTTAACAGAGGTGTCAATAACCAGGGGGCATAGATTTAAGGTAAGGAGCAGGTGTTTTAGAGGAGATTTGAGGAAAGATGTTGTCACCCAGAGGGTGGTTGGAATCTGGAACCCACTGCCTGAAGGGATGGAAGAGGCAGGAATGCTCACACCATTGAAGAAGTATTTAGATGATCACTTGAAACGCCATAACCTACAAGGCTACGGGCCAAGTGCTGGAAAATGGGATTAGAATAGTTAGGTGCTTGATGGCCAGCATGGACATGATGGGCCGAAGGACCTTTTCTGTGCTGTGTAACTCTATGTCTCTATGAAGTGAGTGGAGTTGAAGGAGAAGTTGTTCAATGTGAGAACAGGTTCAGCCAGGCGGAGGAGGGTGGTGGTGGATGGGAACTGGTTAGGCCTCTGTTCAAGGAAGAAGCGGAGAGCCCTCAAACCGTGCTGGTCGGGGATGGTGGTATAGAGAGATTGGACGTCCATAGTGAAGAGGAGGTTGTTAGGGCCAGGAAACTGGAAATTATCGTAGTCCGTCCGAAGAATAACGTAAGTAGGAGGGAAGAGACTTGTCAAGGGGAGAAAAAATCGAGCCAAGATAGGAAGAAATAAGTTAAGTGGGACAGGAACAGTCTAAAAAGATGGGTCCACTAGGATAGTCATGTATGTGGATTTTAGGAAGGAGGTAGAAGTGGACTGTCTGGGGTTCTGTGACTGAGGGTGGAAGCTGCAGAGGGACAAAGTCTGGAGAAGATGAGGTCAGTGACAGTGTCCAGCAGACAACGTCTTGATGTTCTGTGGTGGGGTCATGATCCAGGGGGAGGTTGGAAGAAGTGTTTGAGAGTTGGCGCTGAGCCTCTGCAAGGTAGAGGTTGGGACGCCAGACAACAACAGCAACACCCTTATCTGCAGGTGTCATCGCCATGTCAGGGTTAGACCTGAGAGAATGGGGTGTGGCAAGTTCAGAGGGAGACAAATTGGAGTCAGGAAAGGGAGCAAAGAAATTGAGATGGCCGATATTTCACCGACAGTTCGCAATGAAAAGATCAAGGGTGGGTAAGAGGCCAGAGGAAAGGGTCCAGGTAGAGGCGAAATATTGCAAGTGGCTGAGTGGGTCCACTGGTCGGGGGAAAAATCCCTGGCCGAAGAAGTGGGCAGGAGGCGATGGAATTGCAAAGAGCTCAACATCATGCTGAGCGTGACATGTATTGAGGTGGGAGTGTAAGGGGATAAAACTGAGTCCTTTGCTAAGTACAGTTCGTTCAGTGAGAGAGGAGAAGGTGCCACTGTTTAAAAATAAGGAATCACCCATTTAATACAGAGATGAGGAGAAGTTGTTTCCTCTCAGAGGCTCGTGAGTCTTTGGAATTCTCTTTCTCAAAAGACAGTGTAACCGGAGTCTTTGAATATTTTTTAACTTAGCGGTAGATAGATTTTTGATAAGCAAGGGGGTGAAATGTTATGGAAGGTAGGTGGAAATGTGGAGTAATCAGTTCAGCCATGAAATCATTGAATGGCAGAGCAGGCTCGAAGGGCCGAGTGGCCTACTCCTGCTCCTACTTCGTATGTTCATATATAAATATATGTTGTTGTTTTTGATGTCTTCGGAACAGCTCTGTATACTTCTCCACAGCCTGAAAAACAATCTATTTTCTGTGCCTTAGTCAATTGGATGTTTACACAACCTCTGCAACTTTGATCAATTGGGTTCAGTTTTCCTAAGAAGTCTATTAAATGGCACTTGATCAAATGCCTTTTCTAAGTTTATATACATAACACCAGCTGTGCCACCCTCATCAATCCCCCCTATTACTATATCAAATTACTCCTTCAAATTTGTTCTGTACAATTTACCTTTAACATGTTCATGGTAGCTGACATTTATAAACCCTTGTATTGAAAATCAGCAGGTAACTTTGTACACACTGATGGTTGTAATTTCCCCACCAGGGACACTCGTCTGACAGGTCAGTAAATACAGGGTTTATTCCATCTCTCCTTTTTTAAATGGGGTGAAACATTTCCAACTCTCCAGTCCTCTGCCACGTCTCCCATATCCAAGGATTGGAAGATTCTGGCGAGTGCATCTGCTATTTCCATCATTCATTACCTCAGCAACCCTCATACATCCCATCCAGACCGGGTAAATGTCATTCATTATAAAGTGTTGGATTGAAAGGCTTTAACTGAACATGTTTGTTCAGTGATTGTAATTAATGTCAGTCTCTATGGACCCTAATTGTGTCACTGGAGGGTTTCCCTCTTCTATTAATAAGGGGCTCTTTTCAATTTGTTATCCCGTAGTGTCAGCGGGAACATCAGCCCCGGCACTAACAGTGATCAGCGGTTCCAGAGAGAGGGAGAGGATAGATCAGAATCTGAGAGCAATAGATTGGAATGTTACAACAATGGGTCAGAATCTGAGAACAATCGACTGGGATGTTACAACAATGGACAGGAGTTTATCCTATTGGTTTGATGATCTTACTGCGGATTATTATTGGATGACATTGGAGGATCGGATCCGTTTTGCACTGATAATAATTCAACACATTTATTATCCCATCCTCGCTATTGTTGGTGTCCCTGGTAAGTCCCTTTATCCAGCTATTAATTCTATAAACCATGATTAAATGTTTTACTGTTCTAACAACAACTACCTCTGAAATACCGTTCTCCGTGTGAGCCCATTTGCTACATAAAATCTTGTCTGTGCCCTTGCCAAATCTACTATTCCAATGCTCTTCTGGTTACCTTCCCTATTGCAAACCGCCATAAGCCACAGTCTACCCAAAACTCTGTTCTCCATATCCTCACTCACACTAAATCACATTCACGCAACATCCATGTGCTCAGTGACATACATTGGTTTTTGTCAGATAGAGAATGTGGAAGAAATAAATGGGGTGTGTAAGAAAGGGACCACAACAACCATGGGTGAGTTTAATCTGCATATAGATTGGACAAATCAGATTGGCAAAGGTAGCCTGGAAAACTTTGAGTGTATTTAGGACAGGTCCTTACGGCAGCACGTTCTAGAGTCAACCGGAGTGCAGGCGATTCCAGAACTGGCAATGAGCAATGAGACAGGATTGATCAAGAACCTCCTGGTAAAGCAGCCTCGAGGCAACAATGACAGGATTTCAATGTTCAGATTGAAGGGAAAACTTTGGGCCTATTCTAGTTTGTTAAACCTAAATAAAGGTAATTATAAGGATATGAAGGTATAGCTAGCAAGAGTGAACTGGGAAACCAGGTTAAAAGTTAAGACAATAGAGATTCAGTGTCCTCTCAGGACAGTTCAGGCAAGGTTTACAAGACTAACACCTGGAATGGGCGGGTTGTCGTATGAGGAGTGGTTGGAGAGGCTAGGCTTGTATCTGCTGGAGTTTAGAGGAATAAGAGGCAACTTGATTGACACATAAAAGATCCTGATGGCATTTAACAGACTCGATGCGGGAAGAATTTTTCCTCTTACGTAGAAACATAGAAAATAGGAGCAGGAGTAGGCCATTCGGCCCTTCAAGCATGCTCCGCCATTCATTATGATCATTGATGATCATCCAACTCAGCAGTCTGTTCCAACTTTTGCTCCATACCCTTTGATCCCTTTAGACCCAAGAGCTATATCTAACTCCTTCTTGAAAACATACAATGTTTTGGCCTCAACTGCTTTCGGTGGTAGCGAATTCCACAGGCTCACCACTCTCTGGGTGATGAAATTGCTCCACATCTCAGTCCTGAAAGGTTTACCCCGTATCCTTAGACAATGGCCCCTAGTTCTGGACTCCCCCACCATCGGAAATATCCTTCCTGCATCTACCCTGTCAAGTCCTGTTAGAATTTTATAGGTTTCTATGAGATCCCCCTCACTCTTCTGAACTCCAGCGATTATAATCCTAACCGACTCAATCTATCCTCACACGTCAGTCCTGCCATCCCAGGAATCAGCCTGGTAAACTTTCACTGCACTCCCTCTGTAGTAAGAACATCCTTCCTCAGATAAGGAGACCAAAACTGCACACAATATTCCAGGTGTGGCCTCACCAAGGCCCTGTATAATTGCAGCAAGACATCCCTGCTTCTGGAATCGAATCCTCTCGCTATGAAGGCCAACATACCATTTGCCTTTTTTACCGCCTGTTGCACCTGCATACTTACCTTCAGCGACTGGTGTACGAGAACACCCAGGTCTCGCTGCATATTCCCCTCTCTCAGTTTATAGCCGTTCAGATAATAATCTGCCTTCCATTTATTGCTACGAAAGTGGATAACCTCACATTTATCCACATTATACTGCATCTGCCATGCAATAGCCCACTCACTCAACTTATCCAAATCTCACTGAAGCCTCTCTGCATCCTCCTCACAACTCACCTCCCACCCAGTTTTGTGTCATCTGCAAATTTGGAGACATTACATTTAGTTCCCTCGTCTAAATCATTAATGCATATTGTGAATAGCTGCTGTCCTAGCACCAATCCCTGCGGTACCCCACTGGTCATGCCTGCCATTCAGAAAAAAGACCCATTTATCCCTACGCTTTGTTTCCTGTCCACCAACCAATTTTCTGTCCCTCGCAATACATTACCCCCAGTACCATGCGTTTTAATTTTACACGCTAATCTCTTATGTGGGACTTTGTCAAAAGCCTTCTGAAAGTCCAAATAAACCACATCCAGCGGCTCCCCCTCATCAACTCTACTCGTTACATCCTCGAAGATTTCTAGTAGATTTATCAAGCATGATTTCCCTTTCGTAAATCCATGCTGACTCTACCCAATTCTCCAAGTGCTCCGCTATAAAATCTTTGATAATGCACTCTAGAATTTTCCCCACTACCGACGTCAGGCTGACTGGTCGATAATTCCCTGCTTTCTCTCTACCTCCCTTTTTAAATAGTGGGGTTACATTAGCTACCCTCCAATCTGTGGGAACTGTTCCAGGGTCTGTAGAAACTTGGACGATGACCACCATCGCATCCACTATTTCCAGGGCCACTTCCTTAAGTACTCTGGGATGTAGACCATCAGGCCCTTGGGATTTATCAACCTTCAATCCCATCAATTTCCCCAGCATCATTTCTCGGCTAATATGGATGTCCTTCAGTACCGCTCTCTCACTGAGCCAACATTTCTGGTATGATATTTGTGTCCTCCTTTGTGAAGACAGAAACACAGTATGCGCTTAGTTGGTCAGCCATTTCTTTATTCCCCATAATAAATTCCCATGTTTCTGACTGTAAAGGACCTACATTTGTCTTCACCAATCTTTTTCTCTTCACATACCTATAGAAACTTTTACCGTCAGTTTTTATGTTCCCTACAAGCTTGCTCTCGTACTCTGTTTTCCCCTTCTTAATCAATCCCTTGGTCCTCCTTTGCTGAATTCCAAACTTCTCCCAATCCTCAGGTCTGTTGTTTTTCATGGCAAATTTATATGCCTCTTCCTTGTATCTAATCTCTAGTCTCTAATTTCCCTTTTAAGCCATGGTTGGGCTACATTTCCCATTTTACTTTGGCGTCAGACAGGTATAAACAAATGTTGCAGTTCATCCATGCGCTATTTAAATGTTTGCCATTGCCTATCCACCGTCATCCCTTTAAGTAACATTTCCCAATGCGTCATGGCCAACTCACGCCTCATACCTTCGTAGTTTCCTTTACTAAGTTTCTGGACCCTGGTCTCAGAATCAACTCCGCCACTCTCCATCTTGATGAAGAATTCTATCATGTTAGAGTGGCTCATCCCCAAGGGGTCTCGCACCACGAGATTGCTAATTATTCCACTCTCATTACAAAATACCCAGTCTAGGATGACCTGTTCTCTAGTTGGTTCCTCAACGTATTGGTCCAGAAAACCATCCCGTATACACTCCAAGAATTCCTGCTCTACAGTATTGTGACTCATTTGATTTGCCCAATCTATATGCAGATTAAGGTCACCCATAATTACATAATTACCCATAATTTATCGCATGCATCTCTAATTTCCTATTTAGTGCCATTTCCAACATCACCACTACAGTTTTGGGGTCTATATACAACCTCCACTAATGTTTTATGCCCCTTAGTGTTTCTCAGCTCTACCCATGCAGATAACACATCGTCAGAGCTAATATCTTTCCTCACTATTGCGTTAATTTACACTTTAACCGGCAATGCAACTCCACCGCCTTTTGCTTTTTATCTGTCCTTCCTAAATATTGACTATCCCTGGATGTTCATTTCCTATCCCTGGTCACTATGTCTCTATAATCCCGACTATATCATACCCGTTTACGTCTATTTGCATGATTAATTAATCCACTTTATTTTGAATGCTCCGTATATTAAGGCACTAAGATTTAAGGCTTACATTTTTAACATTACTTTTCCTCTTCCCAATATTTTCCACTGTGTACCTGTTTGATTCTGGCCCTTGATTTCTCTGCCTATCACTATTCTTATTCCCCTTAATGTCGTTTGCTCTTTTCTTTGATCTCCTTCCTCTGGCTCCTTGCAAAGGTTCTCATCCCCCAGCCATTTTAGTTTAAACTCTCCTCAAGCACTCCCGCAAATACTCCCCCGAGGACATCAGTCCTGGTCCTACACAGGTGTAGCCTACACAGTTTGTACTGGTCCCACCTCCCCCAGAACCGGTCCCAATGTCCCAGGAATCTAAACCCCTCCCCCTCACTCCATTTCTTCATCCACGTATTCATCCGATATATCCTGCCATTTCTACTCTGACTTGCACGTGGCACTAGCAGTAATCCTGAGATCACTATCTTTGAGGTCCTACATTTCAACTTACTTCCAAGCTCCCTATATTCTGCTTTTAGGATCTCGTCCTTTTTATTACCTATGTCGTTTATACCAATGTGTACCACGACCACTGGCTGTTCACCCTCCCCCTTCAGAATGTCCTGGAACCAGTCTGAGACATCCTTGACCCGAGCACCAGAGAGGTAACATACCATCCTGGAGTCTCTTTTGCGGCCACGGAAACGCCTATCTATTCCTGTTACTATTGAATCCCCTGAAACTATTGCCTTCCCAGATGTTTTACTCCTCCCCTGTGCAGCGGAGCCAACCATGGTGCAACGAAATGGGCTGTTGCTGCTTTCCCCTTAGAGGCCATTCCCCCCAACAGTATCCAAAACAGTATACCTGTTTCGCAGGGGAATCGCCACAGGGGATTCCTGCACTACCTGCCTAGTCCTCTTGCTCTGCCTGGTGATCACCCACTCCCCTCCTGCCTGTGGAGTCTGAGCCTACGATGTGACCTCCTCTCTATACATGCTATCTACGATACTCTCCACCTCGTGGATGCCCCACGGTATTCCTAGCTGACGCTCCAGCTCCGAAACCAAGGCTTCCAGGAGCTGCAGTTGGACACACTTCCTACACACATGCTGGTCCCAGGCATTGGAATTGTTCCCGGCTTCCGACATGGAGCACGAGGAGCACACTACGGCTTTGAGCTCTCCTGCCATGACTTAACCCTTTCAATTAAAATAAATCTTCTGGAAGATCTTAAAGTCCAATAATATCAATTACTCTAGATCCCTTTTTCTCTGGTCCTCGGTACTACAGAACTCCCTTTAAAAAAATAACTACTTACTTTCATTGAAATAAACTTTAAACTTTTGAACGTTTTTTTGCCTTAGATACTTACCCAGCTGTTTAGAGGCATTCCCTAACAGCAGTAAATCAACTTTCTGCTCTCTTGTGATGTCACTGTTGTTGTTTTCTTTTATTTTCAAAACTCCGGCAGCTGAAAGAGCTCCTCTCCACTCCCAGAAGGTAAGAGACTGGAACTTGATCCTTGGGCTCGGGTTATAGGCTCCGCTCTCGGCGTTCTCCCTACAGGTCCACTCCACTCCCGGAAGATAAGATTTTCTCTTGTGGGAGAATCTAGAACTCCGGGTCACTATTTAAAAATAAGGTGCCGCCCATTTTAGACAGGGTTGTGAGTCTTTAGAACACTTTTCCTCAGAAGGTGGTGGAAGCAGAGTCTTTGAATATTTTTAAAGCAGAGGTAGATAGATTCTTGATAAGCAAGGGGTGGAAGATTATTGTGGTAGGCGAGAATGTGGATTTGGGGTTACAATCAGATCAGCCATGATCTTATTGAATGGTGGAGCTGGCTCGAGGGGCCGAGTGGCCTACTCCACCTCCTACTACGTATGTTCGGATAACAAGTCCCCAGGACCAGATGGCCTGCATCCGAGGTCTTTAAAGTCAGTGGCTGCAGTGACAGTAGAGGCATTGGTTATAATCTTCCAAAATTACTTAGTTTGTGAAAGAGTTCCAGCGGATTGGAAAATAAAAATTGTAACTCATTTCTCCAAGAAAGGAGGAAGTCAGGAAACTCTAGGTGAGTTAGCCTAAAATCTGGCATAGGGAAATTCCGATAATCCATTAATAAGGAGCTTGTAGCAGCATACCTCGAAAATCATCATGGGATCAGACAGAATCAACATGGTTTTTTAAAAGGGAAATAATATGTAACTAATTTATTAGAGATCTTTGAGGAAGTGGCAAGCAAGGTGGAAAAAGGGGCACCTGTAGATGTGGTGTACTTGGATTTCCAAAAGGCATTATACAGGGGGTAACATATTTGTATGGATAAAGGACGGGTTATCTAACAGGAAACAGTGACTGGGATAAATTGATCTTTTTGTGTTTACAAGCAGTAACTAGTGGAGTGCCACAGGGACCAGTACTGGGACCTCAGCTATTTACAATGCATATCAATGACTTGGATGAAGTGACAGAATGGGAAGGAAAGTACTTTGTCAAGAGGAGGTAAAGGGTTTACAAAGGGATGTAATTAGGTTAAGTGAGGTCGGAAAACTTTGGCAGATGGAGCAGAATGTGGGAAGATGTGAACTTGTCCAATTTGGCAGGAAGAATAGAAAAGCAGTATACTATTTAAATACAGATTGAAGAACTCGGTGGTACAGAGAGATCTGGGTATCCTGGTACATGAATCAGAACGAGTTAGTATGCAGGGACAACAAGTAATTAGGAAGGAAAATGGAATGTCAGTGTTTATTGAAAAGGGAATCGAGCATCAAAGTGGAGAAGATTTACTGCAGCTGTGCAGGGCCTTGGTAAGGCCAAATCTGGAGTATTGTGTACAGTTTGGTCTCCTTATTTGACAAAAATGATATAATTGCATAAGAAGCAGGTCAACGAAAGTGAACTTGACTCATTTTCTGAATGAAGGGCTTATTTTATGAAGAAGGTTTGAACAGGTTGGAGTTTAGAAGAATGAGAGGTGTCTTATTGAAACCTATTAGATCCTGAGCGGATTTGATAGAGTGGATACTGGAGGATGTTTCCTCTTGTGGGGGAGACTGGAACAAGGGGATAAAGTTAAAAATAGGAGATAAGACATATTCTTATCGAATGGTGGATTAGGCTCAATGGGCCGAATAGCCTACTCCTGAGTTCTATGTTCCTGTATCCAGTAAAACCTCAATTTTAATATTCTCACTCGTGTGATCACATCACTTCATGGCCTCACCCCTCTGATTATCCCAATCCCCTGTCCATTTCCAATATTCCTGAAACTTGTTCATCTTCAAGTCTTTTTCCAATTCCCTTTTTAAAGTGAGTTTATTTCACCTCTCGATGTGATTATTCCAACTCACTCCTGGCTGATCTCCCACATTCTACTCTCTGTAAACTTGAGGTTCATCCAAAACTCTGCTGCCCGTGCCCTAATTCCCTGTTCACCTATCACTGACCTACTTTTACTCCTGATTCAGCAATGCCTTTATTTTAAATTTCTCCACCTTGTTTGTCCTCCATGACATCGCCCCCAGCCTATATCTGTAATATCTTCCAGCCCCACAACCCTTAAAGATATCTGCACTCCTCTGCTTCAGCCCTCTTGTGTGTCCCTGATTTTAATTACTTCACCATTGGAAGCTGCACCTTCGGCTGCCTAGGCCCCAAGCTCTGGAATAATCTCCCTACAGATCTCTGCCGCTCCGCCTCTCCAATCACTTTCCTTCCTTAAGACACTCCTTAAAACCTACCTCTTTAACCAAGCTGTTGGTCATCTGACCCAATATCTTTATAAATGGTTCCGAGTCATACATTGTTTCATAATGCTCCTGTGAAGCATTTTCGGATGTCTTATGACAAAGGCACTATATAAAATGAGTTGCTGTTGTTCATGTTTGCTAGACTTTTTTCTTTTTTGCATTCGCATATCCGTGCTGCTAGCCTGTTATTATCCCATGTTTTTACGTGCAATGAATACTTTTCTCCTGCTTGTGACCGCCAGAAATTTCCCCACCAGCGAGGTTAGACTGATTGGTCAGTAATTACAGTGTTTACTCCATCTGTCCCTTTTTAAACAGGGAGTAACAATTACAACCCTCCAATCCCTTCTCATAACTCCCATAGCCAAGGAGGATTGAAAGGTTCTGGCCAGTGCATCTGCTATTTCCACCTTTCCGTCCCTCAGCAACCCTCACACGTCCAATCCAGACCAGGTAAATGTTCTCCTTCATTGTGGTGCAAAAAGTGTTGGATTGAAAGTGGTTAACTGAACCTATTTGTTCAGTGACTGTAATTAATGCCTGTCTCCATCGATGATACTTGTGTCACTGGAGGGTTTCCCCCTTCTATCAATAGAGGGACTTCTTTCAATGTGTCACCCCACAATATCAGCGGGAGTATCATCCGGGGCACTAACAGTGATCAGTGGCTACAGAGAGAGGGAGGGAATAGATCAGAATCTGAGAACAATAGATTGCAATGTTACAACAATGGATCATAATCTGAACAATAGATTGGAATGTAACAACAATGGATCATAATCTGAACAATAGATTGGAATGTTACAACAATGGGTCAGAATCTGAGAACAATAGATTGGAATGTTACAACAATGGATCATAATCTGAACAATAGATTGGAATGTAACAACAATGGATCATAATCTGAGAACAATAGATTGGAATGTTACAACAATGGGTCAGAATCTGAGAACAATAGATTGGAATGTTACAACAATGGATCATAATCTGAGAACAATAGATTGGAATGTTACAACAATGGGTCAGAATCTGAGAACAATAGATTGGAATGTTACAACAATGGGTCAGAATCTGAGAACAATAGATTGGAATGTTACAACAATGGGTCAGAATCTGAGAACAATAGATTGGAATGTTACAACAATGGGTCAGAATCTGAGAACAATAGATTGGAATGTTACAACAATGGATCATAATCTGAGAACAATAGATTGGAATGTTACAACAATGGGTCAGAATCTGAGAACAATAGATTGGAATGTTACAACAATGGGTCAGAATCTGAGAACAATAGATTGGAATGTTACAACAATGGGTCAGAATCTGAGAACAATAGATTGGAATGTTACAACAATGGGTCAGAATCTGAGAACAATAGATTGGAATGTTACAACAATGGGTCAGAATCTGAGAACAATAGATTGGAATGTTACAACAATGGGTCAGAATCTGAGAACAATACATTGGAATGTTACAACAATGAACAAAGAACAGTGTTAGCGGGAATGAATCACTCGACACTCAGGTCTGCTCCAATGTCAAACAGTTTATTTAGTTACGCCAGTGGGGAGCAGGTTACTGGGCTGTCCAGATGCCTCTCTACTGAACAAAGGAAAATCATCCATACTTATACATTTTCAAACAGTTACTCAGCCCATCCCGGCCGGACATGGTCCAATCACAACGATTATCGATTATATACATTGATTATTAGAGCCAATAGAAGCGGTTACTAGGCATAGAGGGGCTGCATGAACGGGCCATACACAGATAGGGGATTACTCATGATGTTTTCCATACCCCCTTATCTTCACCTCATTACCGGCCCACACACAGATAGGGGATTACTCATGATGTTTTCCATACCCCCTTATCTTCACCTCATTACCGGCCCAGACACAGATCGGGGATTACTCATGATGTTTTCACCTCGTTACAGGCTAGCTACTTTGTCAGCATTCCACAAAGGTTTCTGCTTTTCATTTTAATTAGCCTTTTGTTTGAGATTGGATTACTCAGCTCCTGTGGATTGTGGTCAGGTTAACTGAGCCCCATGGTGCTTTGAAACTTCCTTACTGTTCACTAATATTATATGTTACTGGTTACTCAAATAATATTTAAACATTATGATATTTCTGGCAGGTGCCTCTGCGCTTGGGAATACCCTACAACGAACAGGAACAGACAATTCGGCCCTCCAAGCCTGCGCCGATCTTGATGCCTGCCTAAACTAACACCTTCTACACTTCCGGGGACCATATCCCTCTATTCCCTTCCTATTCATATATTTGTCAAGATGTCTCTTAAACGTCGCTATCGTATCTGCTTCCACCACCTCCCCTGGCAGCAAGTTCCAGGCACTCACCACCCTCTGTGTAAAAAACGTGCCTCGCACATCCCCTCTAAACTTTGCCCCTCGCACCTTAAACCTATGTCGCCTAGTAACTGACTCTTCCACCCTGGGAAAAAGCTTCTGACTATCCACTCTGTCCATGCCGCTCATAACTTTGTAAACCTCTATCATGTCGCCCCTCCACCTCCGTCGTTCCAGTGAAAACAATCCGAGTTTTTCCAACCTCTCCTCATAGCTAATGCCCTCCAGACCAGGCAACATCCTGGAAAACCTCATCTGTCCCCTCTCCAAAGCCTCCACATCCTTCTAGCAGTGTGGCGACCAGAATTGCACGCAATATTCAAAGTGTGGCCTAACTAAGGTTCTGTACAGCTGCAACATGACTTGCCAATTTTTATACTCTATGGCCCGAACGATAAAGGCAAGCATGCCGTATGCCTTCTTGACTACGTTATCCACCTGCGTTGCCACTTTCAGTCACCTGTGGATCTGTACGCTCAGATATTTTTGCCTGTCAATACTCCTAAGGGTTCTGCCATTTACTGTATACCTCCCACCTCCATTAGACCTTCCAAAATGCATTACCTCACATTTGTCCGGAGTAAAATCCATCTGCCATTTTTCTGCCCAAGTCTCCAAACGATCTATATCCTGCTGTATCCTCTGACAATCATCATCATTATGGATGGAGAAAGTGAAGGCACATGGGGTCCAAGGTGGAACAGCTAGATGGATGAAGAACTGGCTTGGTAACAGGAGACAGAGAGTAGCAGTGGAAGGGAGTTTCTCAAAATGGAGACGTGTTACCAGTGCTGTTCCACAGGGATCCGTGCTGGGACCACTGTTGTTTGTGATAAACATAAATGATTTGGAGGAAAGTACAGGTGGTCTGATTAGCAAGTTTGCAGACGACACTAAGATTGGTGAAGTAGCAGATAGTGAAGGGGACTGTCAGAGAATACAGCAGAATATAGATAGACTGGAGAGTTGGGCAGAGAAATGGCAGATGGAGTTCAATCAGGGCAAATGCGAGGTGATGCATTTTGGAAGATCTAATTCAAGAGTGAACGATACAGTAAATGGAAATGTCCTGGGGAAAATTGATGTACAGAGATATTTGGGTGTTCAGGTCCATTGTTCCCTCAAAGTGGCAACGCAGGTCAATAGAGTGGTCAAGAAGGCATACGGCATGCTTTCCTTCATCGTACGGGGTATTGAGTACAAGGGTTGGCAGGTCATGTTACAGTTGAATAGGACTTTGGTTCGGCCACATTTGGAATACTGCGTGCAGTTCTGGTCGCCACATTACCAAAAGGATGTAGATGCTTTGGAGAGGGTGCAGAGGAGGTTCACCAGGATGTTGCCTGGTATGGAGGGCGCTAGCTATGAAGAGAGGTTGAGCAGATTAGGATTATTTTCATTAGAAAGACGGAGGTTGAGGGGGGACCTGATTGAGGTGTACAAAATCATGAGAGGTATAGACAGGGTGGATAGCAAGAAGCTTTTTCCCAGAGTGGGGGATTCAATTACAAGGGGACACGATTTAAAAGTGAGAGGGGAAAGGTTTAGGGGGGGATATGCGTAAAAGTTCTTTATGCAGAGGGTGGTGGGTGCATGGAACGCATTGCCAGCGGAGGTGGTAGACTCGGGCACGATAGCGTCTTTTAAGATGTATCTAGACAGATACATAAATGGGCAGGAAGTAAAGAGATACAGACCCTTAGAATATAGGCGACAGGTTTAGATAGATAATTTGGATCGGCGTAGGCTTGGAGGGCCGAAGGGCCTGTTCCTGTGCTGTAATTTTCTTTGTTCTTTGTTCTCTTTGTTCTATTATCCGCAACTCCACCAACCTTTGTGTCGTCCGCAAACTTACTAATCAGACCAGCTACATTTTCCTCCAAATCATTTATATATACTACAAACATCAAAGGTCCCAGCACTGATCCCTGTGGAACACCACTAGTCACATCCCTCCATTCAGAAAAACACCCATCCACTGTTACCCTCTGTCTTCTGTGACTGCGCCAGTTCTGTATCCATCTTGCCAACTCACCTCTGATCCAGTGTGACTTCACCTTTTGCACCAGTTTGCCATGCGGGACCATATAGACAACATCCACCGCCCTTCCCTCATCAATCATCTTCGTCACTTCTTCAAAAAACTCAATCAAATTAGTAAGACACGACCTCCACTTCACAGAACCATGCTATCTCTCGCTAATAAGTTCGTTTGTTTCCAAATGGGAGTAAATCCTGTCCCGAAGAATCCTCTCTAATAGTTTCCCTACCACTGACGTAAGGCTCACCGGCTTATTTTTTCCTGGATTATCCTTGCCACCCTTCTTAAACAAAGGAACAACATTGGCTATTCTCCAGTCCTCTGGGACCTCACCTGTAGCCAATGATGATGCAAAGATTTCTGTCAAGGCCCCAACAATTTCTTCCCTTGGCTCCCTCTGTATTCTAGGGTAGATCCCATCAGGCCCTGGGGACTTATCTACCTTAATGCTTTGCAAGATACCCAACACCTCCTCCTTTTTGATAATGAGATGACTGAGACTATCTGCACTCCCTTCCCTCGGCTTATCATCCACCAAGTCCTTCTCCTTGGTGAATACTGATGCAAAGTACTCATTTAGCACCTCACCCATTTCCTCTGGCTCCACGCATAGATTCCCATCTCTGTCCTCGAGTGGGCCAACCCTTTCCCTGGTTACCCTCTTGCTCTTTATATATGAATAAAAAGCCTTGGGATTTTCCTTAATGAGTCAGATACTGAACGTTATATTGGAATGTTAAAACAATGGTTCTGAGTCAGAGAACAATGGATTGGAATGTTCCAACAATGGGTCAGAATCTGAGAACAATAGATTGGAATGTTACAACAATGGGTCAGAATCTGAGAACGTTAGATTGGAATGTTCCAACAATGGGTCAGAATCTGAGAACGTTAGATTGGAATGGTAGAACAGTGGACAGGAGTTTTTCCTTCAGATCTTTTCATTATTTCTATGTATGATTGACTATCTTTGGCCTCTCGGATATATTGGGCACTGACTGTTATTCAATAAATTTACTATCCCATCCTGGCTATTATTGGTGTCTCTGGTAAGTCTCTCTACCTCGCCTTTAATTCTATCAACCATGTTTAACTGTATTACTGTTCTTGGCATTTACTCTGTCCTACTTTTTCCTGTTATCCCTGGTGAATATCTCCAGCTATTAGCTCTCTAAACCATTGCTAACTATATTGCAGGTCTTGTAATTTACTCTCTCATCTTTGCTGCTGTCGCTGTCTGTATTTCCAGCTATAAGATCTGTAAACGTTGGTTCACTCAAATACAGTTCTTGCAATTTGAATTATGGGAAGACCAAAACCAATGTCATTGGTCTCTATTGTAAATTCCGTCCCCTATCCCAGATCCACTTAGCCTGCCCTGGGCAATGTCTGAGGTTCAACCAGACAGTTTACATCCTCTGAGTTCATCTCCTATTCTCTCCATCACCAACCCTGCCTACTACCATCTCTGTAATATCACCCAGCTCCTCCTCAGTCCATCTGCTGCAAAATCCCTCATTTGTTGTTAAAACACAGTTGATTATTCCAATTCTATCCTGGTTACTCTCCCAGTTATAGACCTCCATAAACCAGACCCTACTCAGAATTCTGCTGCCTGTATCCTAACTCACACCAAATCGAGATCACCCATCACCCCTGTGTTCACTGATCTACATTGGCTTCCAGTCTGACAGCACCTTAATTTTAATAATCTCGTTCTTGTGTTTGAATCCCTCCATTGCCGCACCCCTCCAATTAGTCCCATTACTTCATCTTTCGCCATTAACACGTTTTTTTTTTCAATTTTCCTTTTAAAGTGAATTCTTTCCCTCTGTATCTACCCCTGACCACGATTTTCATCTCTACAAGGCCACTGGGCGAAATGCCACAGAAGCTTGGATCCATAGAATGATACAATCTGAGCTCCTGTCCACTTCCAGCATGGCCTGTACAGCGCCGCATTCTGAGCAGGGCTCCAGCCTGGATGTACCATGTAGCAGGAAGTGGCATCAATGCACCATTCCTTCAGCTTTGATATATGCCTTTGTTGGTGTGTGAGCATGCCCAGGACATAATGTTGGTGAATGTCCACTATCTTGACAGTAGCCCCGATACCCTCATTCTGAAGCAGTCAGCTGTTCCCACCATCTTCAGTTCTCCATGCAAAACCAGAAGGTGGCTCCTCGGAGATAAAGTAAAACCCCTTCTAGAGACAGCTCATGTTTCTGCATCCCAAACCACCTCCCGTCGCCAACCAACCTCACGCGATTTACATGTGTATAACGTGAGCAATGGAGTCACCAGGAACATGGTGGAATAGACCATTCGTTTGATGAAGCAATGCTTCCAATGCCTGAACCGCTCGGGGGGCGGGTGGGGGGGGGGGGTGTGGGGTGCCCTCCAGTACACACTGGAGCGGTGCCCAAGTTCATGGTGTTCTGCTGCACCCTTCATATCATCACCCTGATGAGGACACAGGCATTGGCACCAGGAATCCGGAGGCCACCTCAGGAGGAGGAGGCAGGGAGGGTATTTCCTGGATGCCTTCCACAGAGACTTGCTGACTGCTCCTATACAGTGCTACCCCAGTGGCTGTAGCATTTTATATTCATTCATGGAATGTGGGTATCGCTAACTCGGCCAGAATTTATTTTCCATCGTTAGTTGCCCTTGAGAAGGTGATAGTGAGCTGCCTTCTTGGACCACTGCAGTCCATGTAGGGTAGGCGCACCCACAGTGCTGTTAGGGAGGAAGTTCCAGGATTTTGCCACAGCGACAGTGAAGGGACGGTGATATATTTCCAAGTCAGGATGGTGTGTGACTTGGAGGGAAATGCGCAGGTGGTGGTGTTCCCATGTATCTGCTGCCGCTGTCCTTCCAGGTTGTGGAGGTCGCGGATTTGGAAGGTGCTGTCTAAGGAGGCTTGGTGAGTTGCTGCAGGTCATCTTGTAGATGTTACACACTGATGTCACTGTGACTGGTGCTGGAGTCATGGAGTCATTTATGGTACAGATTGAGACCATGCTGGCTCTCTGCAGAGTAATCCAGTCAGGCCCATTCCCCTACTCAATCCCTGTGTTCCTGCAAGTTTCTTTCCTTCAACTGTCCATCCAGTTTCTTCGGGAAATCATTGATCATCTCTACCTCCACCACCATTGTGGGTAGTCAGTTCCAGCTCATTACAAATCACTGCGTAAAACAAAAAACAAGTTCTTGTTCAGATTCCCCCTGCATTTCTTGTCAAATCCTTCAATCTGTGTCTCTAGTCCTTGTACTATTCGTTAAAACGGACAGTTTACCTTTTCTAATTTATCAAAGCCTGTCATAATCTAGTGCACCTCGATTAAATCACCCTTCAATCTCCTTTGTTCCCCTTCGAACAAAGGCACATTTTCCAATCTTACCTTGTAACTAATCCTCCTCCCCCTTCCCTAGATCCATTCTGGTAAACCTCCTCTGTACCCTCCCAAGGACACTCACACACTTCCCAAAGTGTGCTGACCAGAACTGGACTCTATATTACATTTGGAGCCTAACCACTGTTCTATAAATGTTCAGCATAACTTCCCTGCTTTCGTACTCAATGCCTCTGTTTTAAACCCAAATCCCATTGGCTTTGCTGTCAATTGTCAAAATGTCCTGTTATCTTCACAGATTAATCCACCCGCAGGTTTCTCTGTTTCTCAACACTCTTTAGAACTGTGACATTAGTCAATATAGCTATTCTATTCCGACTGACAAAATGCATCACCTCACACTCCTCTCTATTAAATGCCATCTGTCAGTTGTCTGCCTATCAGTGTCCTGTTGAAGGTGGTTCATATCATCCTCACTCTTTGCTCTTCCTCCAAATTTGGTGTCATTGGAACATTTTGAGATTGTACTCATGGGACAATGGCCGCCCTGCGATCCATCCCACCCCAATCCCTCAACCCAAACCTTTTGATTGTTTTTATTCTTTCATGGATTTGTGTCTCACTGTCAAGACTAGCATGTTCTGCCCATCCCGATTTGCCTTTGAACTGAGTGGCTTGCCAGGCCTTTTCAGAGTGTAGTTAAGAGTCAACCACATTGCTGTGGGTCTGGAGTCGCATGTAGTCCAGACCAGGTAAGGACAGCAGATTTCCTTCCCTAAAGGACATTCATGAAGCAGATGGTTTTATACTTTCCAATGATAACCCAAAACTGCCAGCTTCCCAGTCACAGCAGCTCCAGGAGACTGAGAGAGAGCAGCAGCACAGCACTGAAGGTGAAGTCCCATCACTTGGTCTGATACTCACAGTCACCAGCTCAAATATTAACACTGCGTGTACCTTCGAGGCTGGTGTAGAACCAGAATCTGCACGTGGTGAGTCATAGTATCATAGGATTGTTAGAGCACAGAAGGAGGCCATTCGTCCCTTTGTGTCCGTGCTGGATCTCTGTGAAAATCACGCAGCTCCTCCCACTGCCCCTGCCTTTTCCCAAAGTCCTGCATTTTTTTAATCTTCAGATAATTATCCAATTACCTTTTGAAAATTACGTTTGAATTTGCCTCCACCGCACTCTCAGGCAGGTCATTCCAGATTCTAACCACTCACTGTGTTTATCCTCATGTCACCTTTAGTTCTTCTACCAATCACCTTAAATCAGTGTCCTCTGGTCTTGATCCATCCGCCAATGGGAACAGTTTCTCCCTATTCACCCTGTCCAAACCCCACATCATTTAAAACTCTTCTGTCAAATCTCATCTTCACCTTTTCTTCAAGCAGAACAGCCCCAGCTTCCCCAATCTATCTGTATAACGGAATTCCTCATCCATGGAACCATTCCCGTAAATCTTTGCTGCACCCTCTCTAATTCCTTTATAACCTTCCTGAACTGAGGTGTCTAGGCCTGGACACAATACTCCAGTTGAGACTGAGGCTGTGTTTTATAACGTTTCATCATAACATCCTTGCTATTGTACTCTCTGTCTCTATTTATTAAACCCAGGATTCTGCATGCCTTACTAACTGCTTTCTCAACCTGCCTGCCACCTCCAACAATAGGATCACGTATACCCCTCAGGTCTCTCTGCTCCTGCATACCCATTAGAATTTGATCCTTTATTTTCTCTTGCTTCTTCACGGTCTTGCTACCAAAATGAATTACTTCACATGTCTCCACATTAAATTTCATCTGCAATGTGTCCTCCCATTCTACCTGCCTGCCTCTGTCCTCTTGAAGTCTATCACTATCCTCCTCTCTGTTCACAATAATGCCGAGTCTTCTGTCAGCTGCAAATTTTGAAATTGTTCCCTCTAGACTGAAATACAGGTCATTAATGTAGATCAAGAACAACAGTGGCCCTATCCTGACCCCTGAGGAACACCAATATAAACCTTCCTTCAATCTGAGAAATAACTGTTCACCATTACTCTCCATTTAGCATGTCTCCAATTTCAGCATTCACAGCCAGCAGCAGCAGCCTACTGTGATTCAGTGCAGCTTCCCTTTTAAGAGGGACAGACTGCCTTAAAGAGCTGAAATCTGGCTGAAAAATGAGCCATCCGCACACATAGTTAGGCCCCTGTTAAGCGTGCAGACAGACGGCAGCGTGGGTCACCCTGGGCGGCACGTAGATTTCATGGAAATGTTGAGGCCGCAGGAAGTTTGTGTGTCACCTGCCTCAACAAGAACGGGCACGGGAAGATCATGAACCATCTGCCCCAAAAAAGATGCAAATCTGATTTTATCACTCTTTCTAGTTCCCTTTCACTATTTCACCTTCTCTCTCTCTCTCTCTCTCTCTCTTTCACTCTCTCTCTCTCTCTCTCTCTCTCTCTCTCTCTCTCCATCTCTCTTCACTCTCTGTGACTCTTGCTCATAAAATCAGAGATTGCTGCAGCACAGAAGGAGGATATTCGGCCCATTGTGTCAGTGCTGTCTCTTTGAAAGAGTTATCCAATTAGTCCCTCTCCCCTCCTGTTTCCCCAGACTCCTGCTTTGTTTCCCTTTCAAGTATTTGTTAAATTCCCTTTTGAAATATATTATTGAATCTGCTTCCACCATGTTTTCAGGCAGTGAATTCCAAATCCCAACAACTCGCTGTGTAAGAAAATTCTCCTCATTTCACCTCTGGTTCTTCAATCTGTGTCTTCTTGATACTGAAATTTCTGACACTGGAAACAGTTTCACATTAATTACCCAGTCAAAACCGATCTATATCCTGCTGTATCCTCTGACAATCTTCATCACTATCCGCAACTCCGCCAACCTTTGTGTCATCTGCAAACTTACTAATCAGACCAGCTACATTTTCCTCCAAATCATTTATATATATATATATATATATACTACAAATAGCAAAGGTCCCAGCACTGATCCCTGTGGAACACCACTAGTCACATTCCTCCATTCAGAAAAACACCCATCCACTGATACCCTCAGTCTTCTATGACTGAGCCAGTTCTGTATACATCTTGCCAGCTCACCTCTGATCCCATATGACTTCACCTTTTGTATCAGTCTGCCATGAGGGACCTTGTCAAAGGCTTTACTGAGGTCCATGTAGACAACATCCACTGCCCTTCCTCCATCAATCATCTTCGTCAATTCCTCAAAAAACTCAATCAAGTTCGTGAGACACGACCTCCCCTTCACAAAACCATGCTGTCTCTCGCTAATAAGTCCATTTGTTTCCAAATGGGAGTAAATCCTGTCCCGAAGAATCCTCTCCAATAATTTCCCTACCACTGACGTACGGCTCACCGGCCTGTAATTTCTTGGATTATCCTGGCTACCCTTCTTAAACAAAGGAACAAGATTGGCTATTCTCCAGTCCTCTGGGACCTCACCTGTAGCCAATGAGGGTACAAATATTTCTGTCAACGCCCCAAAAATGTCCTCCCTTGCCTCCTTCAGTATTCTGGGGTAGATTCCTTCAGGCCCTGGGGACTTATCTACGTTAATGTTTTCCAAGACGCCCAACACCTCCTCCTTTAAGATATCGACATGACCCAGTCTATCTACACTCCCTTCCCTATACTCATCATCCACCAAGTCCTTCTCTTGGGTGAATACTGAGGCAAAGTATTCATTTAGTACCTCACCCATTTCCTGTGGCTCCACGCATAGATTCCCTCCTCTGTCCTTGAGTGGGCCAACCCTTTCCCTGGTTACCCTCTTGTTCTTTATATACGTATAAAAAGCCTTGGGATTCTCCTTAATCCTGTTTGCCAATGACTTTTCATGACCGCTTTTAGCTCTCCTGACTCCTTGCTTAAGTTCCTTCCTACTTTCTTTATATTCCTCAAGGGCTTCGTCTGTTCCTAGCCTTCCAGCCCTTACGAATGCTTCCTTTTTGCTTTTTGACTAGGCTCACAATATCCCTCGTTCCTGAAAGTTGCCAAACTTATCCTTCATCCTCACAGGAACATGCCGGTCCTGGATTCTAATCAGCTGACGTTTGAAAGACTTCCACATGTCAGATGTTGATTTACCCTCAAACAGCCGACACCAATCTAAATTCTTCACTTCCCGCCTAGTATTGTTATAATTAGCCTTCCCCCAATTTAGCACCTTCACCCGAGGACTACTCTTATCCTTATGCACAAGTACCTTAAAACTTATGGAATTATGATCACTGTTCCCGAAATTCTCCCCGATGGTGACTTCGACCACCTGGCCAGGCTCTTTTCCCAATACCAGGTCCAGTACGACCCCATCCCTAGTTGGACTATCTCCATATTGTTTCAAGCAGCCCTCCTGGATGCCCCTTACAAATTCTGCCCCATCCAAGCCCCTAGCACTGAGTGAGTCCCAGTCAATATAGGGAAAGTTAAAATCACCCATCACAACAACCCTGTTACCTTTACATCTTTACAAAATCTGTCTACCTATCTGCTCCTCTATCGCCTGCTGGCTGTTGGGAGGCCTGTAGTAAACCCCCAACATCTTGAATGCACCCTTCCTATTCCTGAGCTGTAACCATATTGTCTCGCTGCATGACCCCTCCGAGGTGTCTTCCCGCAGTACAGTTGTGATATTCTCTTTAACCAGTAATGCAACTCCCCCACCCCTTTTACTTCCCCTCTATCCCGCCTGAAGCTTCTAAATCCCGGAAAATGTAGCTGCCAATCCTGTCCTTCCCTCAACCAAATCTCTGGAACAGCAACAACATCATAGATCCAAGTACTAATCCAAGATCTACGTAATTTGCCTTACCTGTTATACTTCTTGCATTGAAACAAATGCACTTCAGACCACCAGTCCCGCTGTGCTCAGCAACATCTCCCTGCCTGCTCTTCCTCTCAGTCTTACTGGCCTTACTCACTAGTTCCCCTCAGTTATTTCACTTGCTGACCCACAGCTCTGGTTCCCACCCCCCGCCGCATTAGTTTAAACCCTACCGAGTAACGCAGATTTGTTCCTCCACATCCTTCCCACTAGCTGGTGACCTACAGACAACACGGGGCAATGTAACTGCAACTTTTTTGCTCCTTCGCGCCAGCCATTTAGATTCTGTCCTTGATCCCCTGCCACCGCCACCCCCGCCCGGGACATTCTCTCTCTCCAGCACTATAATATTCTCCTTAATCAATACCACCATCAATACCACCAATACTATTGCTATTCTTCCTTCTATCTTTCCAGAATACCTTGTATTCAGGAATATTTAACACCCAGTCCTGCCTTTCTTTGGGCCAGGTCTCTGTTATAGCCACAACACTATATTTCCACATGGCAATCTGCACTTGTTATAGAACATAGAACAGTACAGCACAGTACAGGCCCTTCGGCCCACGATGTTGTGCTGAACCTTTAACCTACTCTCAGATCAAACTAACTACCTACCTTTCATTCTACTATCATCCATGTACCTATCCAGGATTCGCTTAAATGCCCCTAATGTATCTGCTTCTACTACCACCGCTGGCAGTGCATTCCACACACCCACCACTCTCTGTGTAAAGAACCTACCTCTGACATCTCCCTGAAACCTTCCTCCAATCACCTTAAAATTATACCCCCTAGTGATGGCCCTTTCCACCCTGGGAAAAAAGTCTCTGACTATCCACTCTGTCTATGCCTCTCATCATCTTGTACCCCTCTATTAAGTCACCTCTCATCCTTCTTCGCTCCAATGAGAAAATACCTTGCTCCCTCAATCTTTCTTCGTAGGACATGCCCTCCAGTCCAGGCAGCATCCTGGTAAATCTCCTCTGCACCTCTCTAAAGCTTCCACATCCTTCCTATAATGAGGCGAACAGAACTGAACACAATATTCCAAGTGTGGTCGAACCAGGGCCTTATAGAGCTGCAGCATAACCTCGCGGCTCTTAAACTCAATCCCCCTGTTAATGAAAGCCAACACACCATACACCTTCTTAACAATCCTATCAACTTGGATGGCAACTTTGAGCGATCTATGGACATGGAGACCAAGATCCCTCTGTTCCTCCACACTACCAAGCATCCTGTCTTTAAGCCTGTATTCCGCATTCAAATTCGACCTTCCAAAATGAAGTCTTATTCACCACACTCCATGCTTTCACATCCATGCACATTAACCTTCACGTAAATGTTATTACTTTCTCCCATTCTCTGATCCCACCTAATACATTTCTGAACCCTGCTATGGTGCTATCCAACTCTTCCCGTATTCTGTGCACCTTGGAATTCCTCTCTGATGTTTACTCCTGGTTCCCATACCCTGCCAATTTAGTTTAAACCCTCTCCAATATCACTAACAAATCGCCCCTCAAGGGAATTAGCCCCAGCTCTGTTCAGGTGTAAATCGACAAGCCTGTACAGATCCCACATTCTGCATACCAGCTCACAGTGTCCAGGAATCTAAACCTCCCCGCTTCTGCAGCATTCATCCAGCCACACATCCATCTGTACTCTACATCTATATCTGTACTCAATCGCATGGGGTACTGAGAGTAATCCTGCTTGCTAACTTTCCCAAAACCCTGAATTCTGAGTACAAGACAACCTCTCTCTTTCTGTCTCTGTCGTTGCTTCTGATGTGGACCACGACTGCTGGCTGTTCACCCTCCACCTTCAGGATGCTCTGTAGCTGCTGGAGTGATATCCTTGACCCTGACACCAGGGAGGGAACACACCATCCTGGATACACATCTGCGGTTTCAGAAAACATTGTCTATCGAATTTCCTATCACTATCAACTTTCCAGTCTTCCCTGTAACCCCACCCCCCCCCCCCCCCCCCCCGGCACCAGTACAGCTGAGACAGTCCTGGTACCATGGCCTTGCCTGTGGCTGCAGTCCTCAGCTGAACCATCACTTTTCTCAGTATTGAATACTGGTTGGAGAATGAGATGCACTCAGGGGTCTCCTGTGCTACCTGCTGATTCATCTTGACGTGCTCTCTTCAAATTACTCTACCTCACATATACACTACAGTGACATCAATGGTCCCACAATCTGCAGCTTGTACATCATCCCAGACAGCAGGATGAAGAGGAGATGGGAGTTAAGAAGGGACATAAGGCAGGAACATAACATCATCCCGAATACTCTCGGTGTTGCCTGATGCTACGAACTCTGTCACAGCCTGTCCCATGATGTGGAGAACCATCTCCTCCCTCAGGCTCAGTGGATGAAGGTATGCCTGGATCCTGCTGGTTCACTGCTGCTCCCTGTGATTAAGGGCCACCTTGCCCTGTACGAGGGAGGGCAAAATGTCAGTGATTGTGTTGCACTGTGTTTGTGCGATGTGCCTGCCATAGCTGAATAGCTGGAGGTATGTGGAGGCAGTGAGGGGTGGGTGTCAAGCTGGTATCAGTGGAAGGTGTGAGGGTGAGGTGGAGTATGTGAATGTTAGGTGTGAGTCCTGAGTGTTACGGACTGCTGATGAGTGAGTGATGAGGGTGTGGTACATTGAGCAGTGTGAGAGGTTGGTGATGTTGGGGGTAGGAGATGCCATGTGGAGATGAATTCACTGACATTGACCACCCGAGAGAGGTTATTAAACTTCTTCTGGCTCTGCTGCCAGGTCCTCGGGGCCAGACTTCTTGCATTGACCTCCCTGACCACTTGAAAATACTTTTCAACTATTTGTTAAATTCTCTTTTGAAAGATATTATTGAATCTGCTTCCTTCATGTTTTCAGGCAGTGAATTCCAGATCCCAACAACTTGCTGTGTGAGAAAATTCTCCTCATTTCACCTCTGGTTCTTTGTCAATTACCTTCAATCGGTGTCTTATTAACACTGAACTTCCTGACACTGGAAACAGTTTCACATTAAATACTCTATCAAAACCCTTCATGATTTTGAATTCTATATGAAATCTCCTCTTACCCTTCACTGCTCTAAAGAGAACAATCCCCACTTTTCCAATCTCTCCATGTAACTGAATTCCCAGATCCTTGCTACCATTCTAGTAAATCAGCTCTGCATCTTCACTAAATCCTTGACATCCTTACCAAGGTGTGGGGATCAGAATTGGACACAATTCTCCAGCTGGGACCTAACCAATGATGTATAAAAATCAGCATTTCCTCCTGAATTTTATTACTCTGATTCTCTCTCTCTCGAATGCCAAGAACACTACATGTTAACTTCAATGATCTGTGTGTGTACACCCCAGTTCTCTCTAACCCTGCACCTACTTTATAATGGTACCATTTAGTTTATATTGTTCCTCCACATACTTCCTACCCAAATGTCTCACTTCACACTTCACTGAGTTAAATTACATCTGCCATGTTCCTGTCCATTTCACCAGTCAGTCTCTGTCTTCCTGAAGTCTGTTACTATCCTTCTCACTGTTTATTAACATTTCTGAGTTTCCTGCCATCTGAAAACTTTGACATTATCCCCGCTGTACACAAGCCTATTGCTTTAACATACAGCAACAGTGATCCCAACAGTGACCCTGGGGAACCCCACTGTGTACTTCCCTCCAGAATGAACAACAACCATTCTCTACTACTCCCTGCTTTCTGTCACATAGCTAATTTCCTGCAGGCTGCCATTGTAAATGTTTTAAAAACTTCCATTTATGTAGCGCCTTCATGACCACTGCATGTCCCAAAGCGATTTACAATCAATGAGTGCTTATTAAACCCTAGTCACTATTGTAATGTAGGAAAGATGGCAGAAGATTTCCGCACAGCAAGATCCCACAAGCAGCAATGTGATAATGATCAGATCTTTAACATCCACCTGGGAGGGCAGATGTTGGTTTAATGTTTCATTCGACAGACGGCACATCTCACAGTGCAATACTCCCACAGTAATGTCACTGCAGTGTCAGCCTTGATTCTTGTGAACAAGTACTGCAGTGACACTTGATCCTAGAAGCTTGTGACTGAAAGGGGAGAGAGCGACAAACTGAGCCACTGCTGACATTGGTCCTTTAATCCTATGTGTTTCTAATTTGGTAACACGGCTGTTATGTGGTACTTTATCAAATGCCTGTTTAAAGGATAGGAATATTAGGAAAGTAGAGGCAAGAACAATCATAGAAACATAGAATAGCATTGCACTGAAGATGGCCATTCGGTCCAACATGTCAGTGCTGGCCCTTTTGAAGATCTTCCAGTTAGTCCCACACCCTGGCTCTTTTTTTAATTCATTCATGGGATTTGGGCGTCACTGGCTTGGCCAGCATTTATTGCCCTTGTTTCCCTTGAGAAGGTGGTGGTGAGCTGCCTTCTTCAACCGCTACAGTCCATTTGGAGTAGGTAGACCCACAGTGCTGTTAGGAAGGGATTTTGACCCAGCGACAGTGAAGGAAGGGCGATATAGTTCCAAGTCAGGATGCTGTGTGACTTGAAAGGGAACTTGAAGATGGTGGTGTTCCCATGTATTTGCTGCCCTTGTCCTTCTAGTTGGTACAGGTCGCGGGTCTGGAATGTGCTGTCTAAGGACCCTTGGTGCATTGCTGCAGTGCATCTTGTAGATGGTACACACTGCTGCTACTGTGCGTCTGTAGTGAAGGGAGTGAATGTTTGTAGATGGGGTGGCAATCAAGCGGGCTGCTTTGTCCTGGATGGTGTCGAGCTCCTTGAGTGTTGTTGGAGCTGCACCCATTCAGGCGAGTGGAGAGTATTCCATCACACTCCTGACTTGTGCCTTGTAGATGGTGGACATGCTTTGGAGAATCAGGAGGTGAGTTACTCACCTCAGGATTCCGAGCCTCTGACATGCTCTTGTAGCCACGGTATTTATATGGCTACTCCAGTTCAGTTTCTGGTCAATGGTAGCCCCTAGGATGTTGATAGTGGGGCATTCAGCGATGGTAATGCCACTGAATATCAAGGGGAGATGGTTAGATTCTCTCTCGTTGGAGATGGTCATTGCCTGGTACTTGTGTGGCACGAATGTTACTTGCCACTTATCAGCCCAAACCTGGATATTGTCCAGGTCTTGCTTGCATTTCTGCACGGACTGCTTCAGTAGCTGAGGAGTCAGGAATGGTGCTGAACATTGTGAAATCATCAGCGAACATCCCCACTTCTGACCTTATTATTGAAGGTAGGTCATTGATGAAGCAGCAGAAGATGATTGGGTCTAGGACACTACCCTGAGGAACTCCTGCAGTGATGTCCTGGAGCTCAGATGATTGACCTCCAACAACCACAACCATCTTCCTTTTGCACTAGGTATGACACCAGCCAGCGGAGGGTTTGAAATAATGAGGTAATGAGATCAGGAGCTGAGTGGCTGTAGCGGAACCTAAACTGAGCGTCACTGAGCAGGTTATTGCTAAGCAAGTGCTGTTTGATAGCACTGTCGGTGACACCTTCCATCACTTTACTGATGATTGACAGTAGGCTGATGGGGCGGTAATTGGCCGGGTTGGACTTGTCCTGCTTTTTATCTACAGGACATACCTGGGCAATTTTCCACATTGCCAGGTTGATGCCAGTGTTGTAGCTGTACTGGAACAGCTTGGGTAGGGGCGCGGCAAGTTCTGGAGCACAGGTCTTCAGTACTATTTCCGGAATATTGGCAGGGCCCATAGCCTATGCAGTATCCAGTGCCTTCAATCGTTTCTTGATATCACGCAGAGTGAATCGTACCCTGAGAAACAGCACTGTATACTCCCCTCCACTTCCAGTCTGAACAATGACTGTTCACCACTTCTCTCTGCTTTCTGTCCCTGAGTCACTGTCATATCCACGCCATCACTGTCACATTAATCCATGTCTTCCATTTTTCATAACAAGTCTATGAAATGTTATTTGTTCACAGGTCTTTTGAAATTCTATGTAAATAATTGAATATACACGAGTAGGGGAGGAACATGTTGGTATGGTTCTTCATGAATACTTTGTATCTTTCTTCACAAAAGGGGCGCACGATGCAGATATTGTGGTTAAGGAGGAGGAGCGCGAATTATTGGATGCGATATACATAGGGAGGGAGGAAGTATTAAAGGGATTAGCATCCTTGAAAGTTGATCCATCACCACGGCCGGTTGAAATGTAACCTAGGCTGTCAAACGAGGTGAGAGTGGAAATTGCAGAGGGTCTGACCATCATTTTCCAGTCATCACTGGATACAGGTGTAGTGCCAGAGGATTGGTGAACTGTTAACATTGTACCTCTTTAAAAAAGGAGCAAGGGATAGACCGAATAATTGCAGGCCAGTCAGTCTAACCTCAGTAGTGGGCACATTATTGGAATCTATTCTGAAATACAGGATAAAGTGTCAAGTAGAACAGCACAGGTTAATCACGGATAGTGAGCTTGGTTTTGATAAGTGAAGATATTGTTTGACCAAATTGATTGAATTTTTCGAAGAAGTAGCAAGGATGATAGATGAGGGTAGTGCAGTTGATATGGTCCACATGGATTTTGACAAGGCTTTTGTCAAGGTCCCATGTGGCGTACTAGTTAAAAAAATAAAATCTAATGGAATCCAGGGAAATTCAGCAAGTTGGATGCAAAATTGGCTCAGTGACAGGAAACAAAGGGTGATTGTTGATGGGTGGTTCACTGACTTGAGGCCTGTTTCCAGTATCATTCCACAGGGCTCAGTAGTGGGTCGCCTGCTTTTTTGTAGCATATATTAACGATTTGAACGTAAATGTAGGGGGCATGATCAAGATTTGTGCAGATGGTACACAGATTGGTCGTGCGGTCGACAGCAAGGAGGATAGCTGAAGGCTGCAGGAAGATATTGATGGCAGAAAAGTGACAAATGGAAATCAACCTGGATAAGTGTAAGGTGATGCAATTGAGGAGGTCAAACAAGGCAAAGGGATAGACGATTAATCGGAAAAAACTGAGAAGTGTAGAGGAAGTGAGGGACCTTGGAGTCAATGTCCACTGATCCCTGAGATAGCAGGACAGGTCGATAAGGTGGTTAAGAAGGCATATGGAATCCTTTCCTTTATTAGCTGAGGTATAGAATACAAGAGCAGGGAGGTGATGCTGGAACTGTATAAATCATTGGTTAGGTCACAACCTGAGTACTGTGTGCAGTTTTGGTCACCTCATTCACAAAGGATGTAATTTCACTAGAGAGGGTATGAGGAGATTTACAAGGATGTTGCCTGGACTGGAAAATTGCAGCTATGAAGAAAGATTAGATAGGCTGGGGTTGTTCTACTTGGAACAGAGGAGGTGAGGGGAGATCTGATTGAAATGGGCATAATTTTGTGGGGTCTGGATAGAGTGGAGGTGAAGTAGTCTATTCACCTTAGCAGAGAGATCAGTGACTAGGGGGCAGTGACTTAAAGTGCTTGGTAGAAGGATTAGCGGGGAGTTGAGGAAAAACTTGTTCACCCAAAAATACAAAGTTGGCTCCGTGGCAGGAAACAAAGGGTAATTGTTATAATAAAAGCAAAATACTGCAGATGCTGGAAATCTGAAGTAAAAACAAGAAATGCTGGAAATATTTAGCAGGTCTGGCAGCATATGTGGAGGGAGAAGCAAAGATAATGTTTCAGGTCAGTGAAGGAGGGTCAGTGACCTGTAACGCTAACTCTGCTTCTCTCTCCACAGATGCTGCCAGAGCTGCTGAGTATTTCCAGCCTTCCTTGTTTTTATGAAAGTGTAATTGTTGAGGGGTATTTTAGTGACTGGAGGACTGCTTCCATTGGCATTCCACAGGGTTCAGTCCTGGGTCCCCTGTTTTTAGTGAGGGTCTAGAACTTACTACCTGTAAGGATATTTGAGGCAGAATACCTGCACTCATTCAAAAGGAGTCTGGATGTTCAACTCAAGTGCCATAATCTTCAGGGCTATGGATCAAATGCTGGAAGGTGGGATTAGAATAGGTGGATCATTTATCGGCTGGCACAGACACAATGGGCCAAGTGGCCTCTTTCTGTGTCTTAAACTTTTTATGATTATATTACATGAAACACGCTATCCTCAGTAACACTCACAGTTATGTCCTTAACGAACTCAATCAAGATTATCAGAAATGATTTTCCATTAACCTATCCATGCTACCTGTCATTTATTAACCCATGTTTTTACAAGCAAGATATATGTTTGTGCTGGGTTATGACCTCTAGAATTTTCCTACCACCAACGTGAGACTGATAGTTACAGGGTTTATCCACCCTCTACTTTTTTAAACAGTGTAACATTTACAACCCTGCAGTCCTCTGGCATCACTCCCATATCCAAGGAGGATTGAAAGATTCTGTCCAGTGCCTCTGTTATTTCCACCATTCCTTCCCTCAGTAACTATCATACATCCCATCCAGACTGGATAAATGTTCTACTTTACTGCGATACAAAATATGTTGGATTGAAAGGTGTTAACTGAACCTGTTTGTTCAGTGACTGTAATTAATGTCAGTCTCCATGGACCTTAATGGTGTCACTGGAGGGTTTCCGTCTTCTATTAATACAGGACTTCTTTCAATGTGTTTTCCGATAGTATTAGCGGGAGCATCAGCTGCCGAACTAACAGGGATCAGCGGCTGCCGAGAGCGGGAGAGGATAGATCAGAATCTGAACAATAGATTGGAATGTTACAACAACGGGTCAGAATCTGAACAATAGATTGGAATGTTACAACAATGGGTCAGAATCTGAAAACAATAGATTGGAATGTTACAACAATGGACAGGAGTTTATCCGATTGGTTTGACCTGGTTACTGCAGATTTTTATTGGATAACATTAGAATTGCGGATCTTTTATGCTCTGAAGGTGATTCAATTTATTTACTATCCCATCCTCGCTATTATTGTGTCCCTGGTAAGTCTCTGTATCCAACTATTAGATTCATAAACCATGTTTCACTGCTTTAGTGTTCTTGTCATTTAAATCGTAAGAAGACTGAAAGCATTATCTTCAGTTTCTGTCACAAATTCCATTCCCTGTCCATAATCTGCATCCCCCTTGCTGGCCGTTGTCGGAGGCTGATGCAGGAACTTTACAACCTCTGGTATCTATTTAATGCTGAGCTGAGTTCATCCCCATATTCTCTCCATCCCCAACCCTGCCTATTGTTATGGCCAGGGGAGGAGGGGTCAAAGTCGCTCGTCTTTATTTGACCACAACAGTGTTTGTCCTTTATAAACAGTGAATATGCTTAATGTCTCAGTGAGTGTTTTACATTTTACCTTTGGTGTGATGGTGAAGGAACCGATTAGACTGTTTCTCTTGAGTTTAAACATGAAAGAGGTGAGTTTATTATACTGAACAATATAAACCCGATCTAAATACAATCATTAAAATAAATAGAACACATTTATGCACACACACACACGAGAATCACACAGAAATAGATTACAGAGTGAGAAGTAAATTTGTGGTTGGATTGGAGTCCAGAATAAATATTTTTTAAAAACTCATTCTGTGAGGTTTGACCATTCCGTGGTCTTCCTGCTGAAGTTGTATCCTTGAAGTCTGTTTCTGGTCAAAGTGCAGTTTGTCACATGGTCCACATGGCTCAGGGATTTCTTTGAGGCAGACTTGTAGGTGGCTTTCTTCCCCTGGTTACTCTGTCTGTAGCAATCTGTAGGCTTGGAAGGCCCACAGTCGCATGAGGTTTTCAAATTTGTGATGTTATCTGGAGAGAGAGACGGAGAGAAAGGGAAGGGTGTGGGGGGAACACAGCCCTTCTGATTCAGTGCATTTTGAATCATTGACTTGTCTGTTTTTGTCCAGGGGAAGCTCTCAGCTTTCACAGAGATAGACAGTCTCCTGACTGCCTCAGTGCATTCGCTGGACCCTTACAATGAGATTCAAGGTTCGGAACTTTTATCTCTCCAGGGCTCAGAATACCAGTATTTACTCTTGGAGGAGTTTGCTCTTTCAAAGTCAATGTGTCAGGATGACCTTGTATGCCGTGTTAATGAATGTAATCTTAGGTAATTCAATCACTGGAGCAAGCCAATGATTTGGGTCCAGGCTCATCAGACATGTGTCTCCTATTGTAGGCATTCGAATGTGAAAAGGTGTTTCAGATGCCAATTGCGGTGGCCATCTTGGCTGCCAGTTTTTTCAAGGTTAACTGCAAGGTTGTTTTTCGATTAAAAGTTTACTGTAAGTTTCCAAACGATGAATTAAATTTCATAATTTGGCATATTGTGTTATATTGACACCGCCACAGCACACGGGGAAAAAATGTGATAACAGGAACATTTCATTGCAGAATTGTGCACAGTGGGGCGGTACAGTGGCGCAGTGGTTAGCACTACAGCCTCACAGCTCCAGCGACCCGGGTTCAATTCTGGGTACTGCCTGTGTGGAGTTTGCATGGTTTCCCTGTGTCTGCGTGGGCTTCCTCCGGGTGATTCGGTTTCCTCCCACAAGACAAAGACTTGCTGGTTGATAGGTTAATTGGCCATTATAAATTGGCCCTAGTATAGGTCGGTGGTAGGGAAATATAGGAACAGGTGGGGATGTGTTAGGAATATGGAATTAGTGTAGGATTAGTATCAATGGGTGTTTGATGGTCGGCACAGACTCGGTGGGCTGAAGGGCCTGTTTCAGTGTTGTATCTCTGTAACTGTTACTGAAGCACACATTCATTCTCAATAATAACTTCCCAAACTGACATATTAATTTTAGAATTACTGCAGCTGACATTGTCTGTTACAGTTGTACTGATCTAATGTTTTGGTGTTTGAAGCTTTTACCATTCCGGTTCCTGCAGCTTGATAATCTTTCTCCCTAAACCGACAGTGTGTAATAAATTGTTATTTTAGACCCTGTGAGGTGTCTGAGGTTTCCTCTGGGCCTTTGTTCTTGCTGATTTCCGCTTTGAAATTGTTGGGTTTGATTAGCTTTGTGTCTGGCACCTGATCATTGTGTTCTTCAGTGGGTAGATCCACACTGACCTTACTTTTAGCTTTCTGGTGAGGTACACAAGTGCTGTTTACTTTAGGGTATTTTCCCTTCCCTTTTCCCTGTACTATGGGGAGCATCATTTTGCTAACTGGCCCCATGTCCTCTGGGATTTTATGGCTCGCAGGTGGCTGTCCATCTTTCACTGCACTCTCCTCCGGCACCTCGACTCGGTGAGGCATCTCCCTCACTATTGGCTTGCCTTTTTGCGAACTTTCCTTTGTCATTGCATGTTTCAGTGAATGCTGTTTGCTGACTTTTTAGGTTGCCTCATTGACCTGCATTTAAGAAGGACAGTGTGTGGTCTAATCTAACTAACATTTCAGAGTTGGCTAATCGGAGAGTAGGGGATTCCAGTTGTGAATCCTCCTGGCCCTCCTCTAACCTCTCCTCACTGCCCTTTTCAATCCTTCCCTCCTGACAGTCTGCCAGATCTGTACTTTTATGTTCCCTCCACAGCCTTTGCTTTTTCCCTTTGGTCTGGGGTGTCAATTAAATAATTTACCTGACTATTCATTTTGCCACTCGATATGGACCATTGAACCGGAATTTCAGGGGTTCACCCTGCATTGGGAATAGTAACAATACATGGTCTCTGTCCTGAAATGTTTTGGCCTTGGCATTTTTGCCTGCTTACCTTTTCATAACTGCCTGGGAGATCTTTAGGTGTTCTTGAGCAATTGCACAGGCTGTCGTGAGCCACTCCCGGAGCATGGAAATATAGTCTGACATGGAAGACTCATCCCTGTGTCCCAAAAACTTCTCCTTGATTAGTTTAAGAGGACCTCTCACCTCGTGTCCATAAACTAATTCAAAGAGACTAAAGCCAGTGGACTCAATGGATATTTTCCTGGTAACCAACAGGTGAAATCCCATCCCTTTGTCCCAGTCATGGGGTTACTCATAGCAGTATGGCCTGATCATTGTCTTTAGGGTCTGGTGGTACTGCTCCAAAGCTCCTTGTGACTGGGTGGTAGACTTTAGCTGGGTTATGTCTAGAATACCCATGACCTTTTCAGAAATACTGGACGTAAAATGTGTGCCCTGATCCATCTGAATCTCAGCAGGCAGTCCATAACGGGATAGCCCCTCCACCACTACCTTGGCAGAGATAGTTCTTCGGGGGAGTGGCCTCTGGGAATCGGGTCACCACATTCATAATGTCCCGTTTTGTTTTCAGCAGGTGTCCCACATAATCTACCAGCATTCTGCTGAAGGGTTCCACAAAATCTGGTATGGCTATTAGGGTGAAGGTTTCATTGCAGGTTGGGGCTTCCCCACAACATGGCAGGTGTGACCAGTTTTACAGAACTCCACCACATCTTTGTGGAGTTGTGGCCATGTCAAAATGTTGCCTTATGTGGGCTTTAAATTTTCATACATCAACATGTACTGTCATTGGAAGTGTGTGGGCCATTAATATTTCTTTAAGGGTCCTCAGCGGCACCACTATCTGGTGAAGCACTGTCCACTCTTCATCCGCAGGTCTGTGAGGAGGTCTCAACTTCCTCACTAGCACCTCAATCTTTAAATAGTGGCACTCTGCAAATCCCTCTGCTTCAGTTTTGGTTTGGACAGTCTGTGCTATATTTTAACACTGGGTCGAGTTGTTGAGCCTAAACTACGTAAGATCTGTTTAACACATCCTTTGTGCTCTCTACCTTCCCAAAGAAGGTTTCAGACAACCAGACAGTAGGGACATCCATCTCCAGTGTCAGTTCAGCCACCTCTGATGGGGATTGTTTAGTCATGGACCGAGTCACCACAGAATCAGGGAGAATGCCGGGGAACTTCCCCTGTAACTGCTCTGTGTCCCTGATCTCTTGTGGTCTCTCCAGAACCTTTGCGGAAGCTGCCACCTTTTCCCTGCCAGATCAATACCCAGGAGCAGGTCCCCATGGCTGCTGGTCCTGAAAATAGGTCGCACTGCACGTGCACCCAATATAAAGGTATGGACATATACTGCCTTCCAATACCATTCGCTAACACTCCTGCATTCACTGCACCCTCGGAGAAAGGTCATGCCTATTCCCAGCAGAAGGGATTGGGTGGCACCTTTATCATTGAGTATGACCAGGGCTTGCTAACCTCAATGAAGGGGTATAGGGTCACTTTCCCCTGGGATTCAAAATTCTAGTAACGCTCAAGGATTTTGTTAAGTTTTCCCCAACTCTCTGTGGTATTGTTACTGTGTCTGACTGTTACAGTTAAAGGCACAGCCTGACTGCTGTGCTTTCCATCAGGTCCCGTTTTCCTGCACCGATCTGGTGGACCCTGAGTAATCCTGCAGGTTTTTCCCATCACTTCCAGCATTCAACTCGATGATGACCTGCCTTACTGCAGTGGAAACACACAGATCATTGGTCTTTACTCCTGCTCTCAGTACCGTCCTATTTGGCCTGAGCGTGGGCCCCTGGGTGTCCAGATTTTCCTCCTTGCCCGTGGCTGCTCAGGCTCTTATCACCCTCCCACCTTTTATTCCCGGGTCTTTGGGGTGACTCGGGAATGCATTCCCTTTGGGGTTAAGGCCTTGTGTACACGGAAAAAAATCATCATCCAGAATTGCAAAATTCCTGGCTCTTAGAACCTTTTTTTCCTCTGTGTGGGTTTTAATGGGAGCGGGAGCGAGTTTTTGATCACCTCGAGAAGGATCACCACTCTGAGGTTTACATATGTGGGCTGTATCCCGATTTTCCGTATCTACTAGTCAGAGGCAAACATAAAAGCGGACTGCAAAATCTTCTATAGTTACGTAAAAAGGGAACATTTGGGTAAGACATGTATGTGTCTATTACAGGCAGAGTCAGGGGAATTTATCATGGGGAATCGAGAAATTGCAGAGAAGCTGAATGATCACTTTGTGTCTGTCTTCACTGAGAAAGATGCAAGAAATATCCCAGAATTAGAGATCCAAGGGATTAGGGGGAATGAGGAAGTGAAGCAAATTAATATTAGTAAGAAGTTTGTGTTGGAGAAATTAATGGGGTTGAAGGTTGATAAGTCCCCAGGACCTGATATTCTAAATTCCAGAGTGTTGGCAGAGGTAGCTATGGAGACTGTGGGTGCATGGGTGATCACCTTCTGGAACGGTTCCAGCACATTGGAAGGTCGCAAATGTCATCCCACGATTTAAGAAGGGAGGGAGAGAGAAAATGGTAGAATCTATCATTAAGGATGTGATAAATGGATAATTGGATAATAATGATCTGATTGGACATAGTCAACATGGATTTATGAATGGGAAATCATGTTTGATGGACCTGTTGCAGTTTTTTGAGGATATTACTAACAGAATTGATAAAGTCGAGTCGGTGGATGTAGTCTATTTGGATTTTCAGATGAATTTTTGATAAGGTCCCCCACAGGAGGTTGGTTAGTAAAATTAAAGCACATGGGATAGGACGTAATATACTGGCATGGATTAAGGATTGGTTAACAAGCATAAAACAGAGAGTAGGAATAAATGGGTTATTCTCACTTTGGCAGGCTGTGACCAGTGGGGTAAGTAAAAAGGAAACATTTGGGTAAGTACTTGGGCCCCATCTGTTCACAATATGTATCATTGATTTGGATGTGGGGACCGGAGTAATATTCCCAAGTTTGCAGATGATACAAAAAGATGTGGGAATGTATGTGTTGTGAGGAAGGTGCAAAGCGGCTTCAAGGGAATTTGGACAGACTTCGTGGGAGGGCAAGAACGTGGCAGATGGATTATAATGTGGAAAATATGAGGTTATCCACATTGGAAGGAGGAATAGATGTGCAGGGTATTGCTTGAATGATGACAAATTAGAAAGTGTAGATGTACAAAGGGATCTGGGTGTCCTTGTCAATAAGTCACTGAAAGCTGACATGCAGGGACAGCAAGCACTTAATTTCAGCGTAAGTTTAAAAGTGAATTCCCTTTTGTTTTCGGAGGACCAGGGGACTGCTGGGTAAGGAAAAGGGTATATATTTGTGTGGTTTAGAATCTCTTTCTTTTAGTTTCGGTGACTGCAGCTTTGATAGCAACGGAGGTGCGTGAACGGGCTTACAGCTGAGAAGTCAATTTCAGCGTAAGTTTAAAAGTGAATTCCCTTTTGTTTTCGGAGGACCAGGGGACTGCTGGGTAAGGAAAAGGGTATATATTTGTGTGGTGGCTGTACCCGAGACACTACACGTGTAGTGTCTCCCACCCACCCTCCTCCTCTAACCAAAAAAAAAGGACTCTGGTGTGTTGATAAGGTAAACTTTTTATTTGGGAAGTTCTGTCCGTTGGATTGCTAACCTAACAAGTTTTGACTTTTTGTTTTTTTGGTTCTTCAGTAGATTTGTTGGGAATTTGGAATAGTGGGAATGGAGATTAAGGCAGTTGCATGTTCCTCCTGCAGAATGTGGGAGGTAAGGGTCGCCAAGAGTGTCCCTGCTGACTGCATCTGTGGGAAGTGCACCCAACTCCAGCTCCTCGAGAACCGCGTTAGGGAACTGGAGCTGGAGCTGGATGAACTTCGGATCATTCGGGAGGCGGAGGAGGTTATTGAGAGGAGTTATGGGGAGGTAGTCACACCTCAGGTAAAAGAAGTAGGTAGATGGGTTACCGTCAGGGGAAGGGGAGGGAACCAGCAGGCAGTGCAGGGATCCCCTGTGGCTGTTTCCCTCAACAACAGGTATACCGTTTTGGATACTGTTGCGGGGGACGACTTACCAGGGGTAAGCAATGGGGTACAGATATCTGGCACAGAGTCTGTCCCTGTTGCTCAGAAGGGAAGGGGGAAGAGGAGCAGAATATTAGTCATTGGGGACTCCATAGTTAGGGGAACAGATAGGAGGTTCTGTGGGAACGAGAGAGACTCACGGTTGGTATGTTGCCTCCCAGGTGCCAGGGTTCGTGATGTCTCGGATCGTGTTTTTGGGATCCTTAATGGGGAGGGGGAGCAGCCCCAAGTCGTGGTCCACATAGGCACCAACGACATAGGTAGGAAGAGAGATGGGGATTTAAGACAGAAATTTAGGGAGCTAGGGTGGAAGCTTAGAGCAAGAACAAACAGAATTGTTATCTCTGGGTTGTTGCCCGTGCCACGTGATAGCGAAGCGAGGAATAGGGAGAGAGAGGAGTTGAACACGTGGCTGCAGGGATGGTGCAGGAGGGAGGGATTTGGTTTCCTGGATAATTGGGGCTCTTTCTGGGGTAGGTGGGACCTCTACAAACAGGATGGTCTTCACCTGAACCAGAGGGGTACCAATATCCTGGGGGGGAGGTTTGCTAGTGCTCTTCGGGGGGGTTTAAACTAATTCAGCAGGGAATTGGGAACCCAAATTGTAGTGCCAGTGTACAGGATGTTGAGAGTAGTGAGGTCAGGGATATGGTTACAAGGAAGCAAGAGGGCACTGGCAAGCAAGAACCTGGTTTAAAGTGTGTCTATTTCAATGCCAGGAGCATCCGGAATAAGGTGGGTGAGCTTGCAGCATGGGTTGGTACCTGGGATCTCGATGTAGTGGCCATTTCGGAGACATGGGTAGAGCACGGGCAGGAATGGATGTTGCAGATTCCGGGATTTAGATGTTTCAGTAAGAACAGAGAAGATGGTAAAAGAGGGGGGGGGTGTGGCATTGTTAATCAAGGAGAGTATTACAGCGACAGAAAGGACGTTTGAGGACTCGTCTACTGAGGTAGTATGGGCTGAGGTTAGAAACAGGAGAGGTGAGGTTACCCTGTTGGGAGTCTTTTATAGACCTCCGAATAGTTCCAGAGATGTAGAGGAAAGGATAGCGAAGATGATTCTCGACAGGGGTGAGAGTAACAGGGTAGTTGTTATGGGGGACTTTAACTTTCCAAATATCGACTGGAAATACTATAGTTCGAGTACTTTAGATGGGCCAGTTTTTGTCCAGTGTGTGCAGGAGGGTTTTCTGACACAGTATGTAGACAGGCCAACCAGGGGCGATCGCACATTGGATTTGGTACTGGGAAATGAACCCGGCCAGGTGTTAGATTTAGATGTAGGTGAGCACTTTGGTGACTGTGATCACAATTCGGTTAGGTTTACCTTAGCGATGGGCAGGGACAGGTATATACCGCAGGGCAAGAATTATAACTGGGGGAAAGGAAATTATGATGCGATTAGGCAAGATTTAGGATGCGTAGGATGGGGAAGGAAACTGCAGGGGATGGGAACAATCGAAATGTGGAGCTTATTCAAGGAGCAGCTACTGCGTGTCCTTGATACGTATGTACCTGTGAGGCAGGGAGGAAGTTGTCATGCGAGGGAGCCGTGGTTTACTAAAGAAGTTGAAGCGCTTGTCAAGAGGAAGAAGAAGGCTTATGTTAGGATGAGACGTGAAGGCTCAGTTAGGGCGCTTGAGAGCTACAAGCTAGCCAGGAAGGATCTAAAGGGAGAGCTAAGAAGAGCAAGGAGAGGACACGAGAAGTCATTGGTGGATCGGATCAGGGAAAACCCTAAGGCTTTCTATAGGTATATCAGGAATAAAAGAATGACTAGAGTTAGATTAGGGCCAATCAAGGATAGTAGTGGGAAGTTGTGTGTGGAATCAGAGGAGATAGGGGAAGTGTTAAATGAATATTTTGCGTCAGTATTTAGAGTAGAGAAAGAAAATGTTGTTGAGAATATTGAGATTCAGGCTACGAGGCTAGATGGGATTGAGGTTCACAAGGAGGAGGTGTTAGCAATTTTGGAAAGTGTGAAAATAGATAAGTCCCCTGGGCCAGATGGGATTTATCCTAGGATTCTCTGGGAAGCTAGGGAGGAGATTGCAGAGCCTTTGTCCTTGATCTTTATGTCGTCATTGTCGACAGGAATAGTGCCGGAAGACTGGAGGATTGCAAATGTTGTCCCCTTGTTCAAGAAGGGGAGTAGAGACAGCCCTGGTAATTATAGACCTGTGAGCCTCACTTCGGTTGTGGGTAAAATGTTGGAAAAGGTTATAAGAGACAGGATTTATAATCATCTTGAAAAGAATAAGTACACTAGAGATAGTCAGCACGGTTTTGTGACGGGTAGGTCGTGCCTCACAAACCTTATTGAGTTTTTCGAGAAGGTGACCAAACAGGTGGATGAGGGTAAAGCAGTGGATGTGGTGTATATGGATTTCAGTAAGGCGTTTGATAAGGTTCCCCACGGTAGGCTATTGCAGAAAATACGGAAGTATGGGGTTGAAGGTGATTTAGAGCTTTGGATCAGAAATTGGCTAGCTGAAAGAAGACAGAGGGTGGTGGTTGATGGCAAATGTTCATCCTGGAGTTTAGTTACTAGTGGTGGACCGCAAGGATCTGTTTTGGGGCCATTGCTGTTTGTCATTTTTATAAATGACCTGGATGAGGGTGTAGAAGGGTGGGTTAGTAAATTTGCAGATGACACTAAGGTCGGTGGAGTTGTGGATAGTGCCGAATGATGTTGTAGGGTACAGAGAGACATAGATAGGCTGCAGAGCTGGGCTGAGAGATGGCAAATGGAGTTTAATGCGGAAAAGTGTGAGGTGATTCACTTTGGAAGGAGTAACAGGAATGCAGAGTACTGGGCTAATGGGAAGATTCTTGTTAGTGTAGATGAGCAGAGAGATCTTGGTGTCCAGGTGCATAAATCCCTGAAGGTTGCTAACCAGGTTAATAGGGCTGTCAAGAAGGCATATGGTGTGTTAGCTTTTATTAGTAGGGGGGTCGAGTTTCGGAGCCACGAGGTCATGCTGCAGCTGTACAAGACTCTGGTGAGACCGCACCTGGAGTACTGCGTGCAGTTCTGGTCACCGCATTATAGAAAGGATGTGGAAGCTATGGAAAGGGTGCAGAGGAGATTTACTAGGATGTTGCCTGGTATGGAGGGAAGGTCTTACGAGGAAAGGCTGAGGGACTTGAGGTTGTTTTCGTTGGAGAGAAGGAGGAGGAGAGGTGACTTAATACAGACATATAAGATAATCAGAGGGTTAGATAGGGTGGATAGTGAGCGTCTTTTTCCTCGGATGGTGATGGCAAACACGAGGGGACATAGCTTCAAGTTGAGGGGTGATAGATATAGGACAGATGTGAGAGGTAGTTTCTTTACTCAGAGAGTAGTAAGGGCGTGGAATGCCCTGCCTGCAGCAGTAGTAGATTCGCCAACTTTAAGGGCATTTAAGTGGACATTGGATAGACACATGGATGAAAATGGAATAGTGTAGGTCAGATGGTTTCACAGCTCGGCGCAACATCGAGGGCCGAAGGGCCTGTACTGCGCTGTAATATTCTAATTCTAATTCTAAAAAAAAAAAAGTATGTTAGCCTTTATCACAAGAGAATTTGAGTACAGGAGTAGTGACGTCTTGCTTCAATTGTTTGGAACCTTGTGAGAACACACCTGGAATCCTGTGTGCAGCTTTGCCTCCCTTACTTTTGGAAGTATATTATTGCCATAGGGGGAGTGTAACAAAGATTCACTAGACTTGTTCCTGGGATGGAAGGACGGTCCTATGAAGAGATTAGGAAAACTGGGCCTGGATTCTCCAGAATTTCGAAGAATGAGAGGTGATCTCTTTGAAACCTACAACAGAATTAAATGGATAGACGGGTTGATGCAGCTAAGATGTTTCCCCTGGCTGGGGAGTCTAGAACCAGCAGAGACAAATTTAAAATAAGGAGGAAGTCACTTAGGACAGAGATGAGGCGAAATTTCTTTACTTACGGGGTTGTGAATCTTTGGAATTCTGTACCCAAGAGGGCTGTGGAAGCTCAGTCATTGAGTATGTTTGAAGCAGAGATTGACAGATTTCTAAATACAAATGACTTAAAGGGATATGGGGATAGTGTGGTAAAAAGGAATTGAAATAGAAGATAACCCATAATCGTATTGAATGGCGGGGCAGACTAGATGGGCTGAATGGCCTACTCCTGCTCCTATGTTCCGAAGCTGCTTAACTCTTTCAAACTGGAGGTAAGTTCACTCTGGCTACTTTCGTCGTGTTCCAAATTTTTGGTGGTACGCTTCTGATACTATCTCATATGCGCCCTGGATAGCGTTTTTAGTCATCTCAGAATCTGATGAACTTTAATCTGGCAACAGTGAATAAACCTCATGAGCTTTTCCTGTTACTTTGCTTTATAAAAACAGTGTCCAGTTCTCTGCCGGCCATTTCAGCTGCTTTGCAAGTTTTTCAAAAGTGACAAAAAATTCTGCCACATCCTCCTCTTTGAACTTTAGAATGAACTGGGATAACTGTAAGAGCTCAGCACATGGTCCTGAGCTATGGGCAGCTCCCTCACTAGCTGTGCCTTCACTGGGTGTACTGGGTCTTCCTCTAGTTGTTTGAGCCGTCTTAACTCTCTTTCCTCCTTCTCCTTCTGGAACACTCTTAATTTTTCCCTTTCTTGACACTCACTCTGTTCTTTCTCGATCTCTCTGGAATTCTAATTCTTGTCTCTTCTGTTCTAGTTTTAACTTAGCTAACATTACTCTATCTGTTAGTGATTCTAACTCTGCTTGAGTCTTCAGCTTCAAGTGAAAAATGATTGGCCACAGGTCTTAGAATTTTGGGTTTCCTAGCTTTTGGGCGGAGAGTAATCCCTAACTGTCCAGCTACATTACTCAACTTTTCAACAGAGAGGGATTCTAAGCTGTACCGAGTTACTTCTCTCTGTATGTAACTCCTTTTATGCCAATGTAACTCCTTTATTCAAAAAGGGAGGGAGACAGAAGGCAGGAAAAATTATGAGGCCCATAGATAGGGTAGAGAAGAAGAAACTTTTCCCTTAGCAGAGGTGTCAATAACCGGGGGGCATTGATTAAGGTAAGGGGCAAGTGGTTTCGAGGAGATTTGAGGGAAAAAATATTGCTCTCAGATGGTGGCTGGAATCTGGAACACACTACCTGTAAAGATGGTGGAGGCAAGAACCCTGACAACATTTAAGAAGTATTTAGATGAGCACTTGAAATGCCATAGCATACAAGGTTACAGGCCAAGTGCTGGAAAAGGGGATTAAAATGGACAGGCTTGATGGCCGGCACAGACAGAGTGGGGTGAAGGGACTGTTTCTGTGCTGTAAAACTCTGTGCATCTGTGACACATCCAATTTCTCATTTGTTGTTGCGATTTGATCACTAGAACCTCCAGGTTTCTGTTAAAGCCAGGTGAGGAGGGGTCCCAGGCTCTCCTCTTGTCCTATCTTTTATTTCAGTGCAGCGGGGCGTATTCCTTTTTAGCAGTGGACATGCTGACCATCTCAGTGAGCATTTTACCTTTCACCTTTGTTGTGATCGTGAAAGAACCAATCAGACAGGTTTTCTTGAGTTTAAACAAGAGGTGAGTTTATTATACTTAACAATCTAAACTGAATCTAAATAAAATAATAAACATACACACATTGATGCACACAAACACAGACCTGCAAATCACACAGAAATAAATTATAGAGTGAGAACTACATTTCTATTCAGATTAGAGTCCAGAATAAATTAAAAATAAACCAAAATCTGTGAGATTGGGTAATTCTGTGGTCTGCGCCTTTGTCTCCTTTATTTATAAGTGTCATGTCATCTGCAAGGGTTTAAATTATGTTGTTTTACATATAAGTTTATGTCACTTGTATATTTATCTATATGTCAGGAAGAGCACTGGTTTTAATACTGACCCCTGAGAAACAGCACTGTATTCTCCCCCTCCCCCAGTCTGAACAATGTCTGTTCACCACTTCTCTCTGCTTTCTGTCCTTGAGTCAGTGTCATATCCACTCTATCACTCTCACATTAATCCATGTGTTTCATTTTTCATAACAAGTCTATGAAATGTCATTTGATCACAGGCCTTTTGATAGTCCAGATACATAACAGGAAACACAATATCCTCATCAACACTCACAGTTAGGTCATCAACTAACTTGATCAAGATTATCAGACATGATTTTCCATGAACCTATCCGTACTGTTTATCATTTAATATCACATGTTTTTCCAAGAATGATATATTTTTGTACTGGGTCACGGCCTCTAGAAATTTCCAACCGCCGACATTAGACTGACTGGTCAGTAGTTATCGGGTTTATCTAATGTCTCCTTATTTAAACAGCTTGTAACAGCTTTGTCATCACTCCCAGATCCAAAGAGGATTGAAAGCTTTTGGCCAGTGCCTCTGCTATTTCCACATTCCTTCCCTCAACAAACCTCATATATCCCATCTGGACTGTGTAAATCTTCGAAACTATTGTGGTCTAAAAAGTGTTGGATTGAAAGGTGTTAACTGAACCTGTTTGGTCATTGACTGTAATTAACGTCAGTCTCCAAGGACCCTATTTGTGTCACTGGAGGGTTTCCCTCTTCTATTAATAACGGACTCCTTCCAATGTGCTGGCTCATCGTGTCAGTGGGAGCATCAACCCTGGCACTAACAGAAATCAGCGGCTCCAGAGAGCGAGAGAGGAGAGATCAGAATCTGAGAACAATAGATTGGAATATTACAATAACGGGTCAGAATCTGAGAACAATAGATTGGAATGTTACAACAATGGATCAGAATCTGAGGACAATAGATTGGAATGTTACAACAATGGATCAGAATCTGAGAACTAAAGATTGGAATGTTAAAACAATGGTTCAGAATCTGAGAACAATAGATTGGAATGTTATAACAATGGACAGCAGGAGTTTCTCCTATTGGTTTAGCCTCGTTACTGCAGATTATTTTTGGATAACATTAGATTTGCGGATCTATTATGCTCTGAAGATGATTCAAACGATTTACTATCGAATACTCGCTATTATGGGTGTCCCTGGCAAGTCTCTGTATCCAACTATAAGATCTATAAATCATATTTCACTGATTCAGTGTTCTTGTCATGTAAATCTTGGGAAGACTGAAGCCACAGTCTTCAGTCTCTATCTCACATTCCACTCTGCATCCACTATCTGCATTCCCCTCCCTACCCAATGTCTGAGCCTGTAACAGACTGCTTGGAACCTCTTTGTTATATTTCTATCTGAGCTGAGTTAATTGCCATATTCCGCCTATCACCATACCTACCTGCTACTACCTCTGGAATATCACCTGTCATCACCTCTGCCCTTCTGCTAATAAACCCTCATCTGTGCCGCTGTTAAATCCACACTTAACTATTCCAATTCTATCCTGGTCACCCTCCCAGTTATCAACCTGCATAAACAACAGCCCATCCAGAACGCTGCTGCCTATAGCCTAACTCTCACCAAATCCCGATCACCCATTACTTCTGTATCTGATCGACATTGGTTAAAGGCCTGGCAGCACCTAAATTTTAATATTCTCATTCTTGTGTTTGAATCCCTCCATGGCCTCACCCCTCCAATTAGTTCCATTTCCCTTCCATTTCACATATTCTTGTAAATCTTATGCCTTCAAGTCTTTTTCCAATTCTCTTTTAGATGTGAGCTGTTTTCACTCTATTTCTTCCCTGCTGTGATTTTCACTCTATGACGTTTCACTCTATGACGGCACTGGTTCCAACGCTATGGAAACCTGGATCTATAAAATGATGTCAACCACACAGCCGGCCACTTCTAGTGTGGCCAGCACAGTGCCCTGTGCTGGGCAGGGAACAAGCCTAGTTATACTGTGCATGTGCTGTTATGCCATTCAGACAGCTTTGATGTACGTCTTTGAATCTTGATCTGTGCATGTCAACTGACCGCCTGTGTTAGTCACTCTCAGCTGAACATACATTCAGCAGCACTAAGGGCCCCCACTGGTGTTATTTAAAAGGACCAGGAATCCAACGTACAGGTGAGGGGCTTGTGACTTACTTTTGCTGTTGTAAAGTTAGTGTAGCTGCTGTGGATGGTTTCCTGGAGGTTGTGTTGTGAGCTGCTGCAGACATTCAGGGAGGAGAGAGGATTTGGTGAACCAACTCTGGACGAGGTATGGGGACTGTAGTTACATTGTTTCTGGGTCTGTAAAATGACCAACAAATGGAGCAGAGACTGCAGAGAGGGGAAGCTCTGTAAAGAGGGAGAAGGAGGGGGCTCTGCCTTACCCACCCCGGTTTTGCAAGAGCACGTTTCCTACCTACACCTAACCCAGTAGCAGTGTGTGAGGTGACTCTGATTCAATAAGGAGGTGGTCGCAGAGCTGTGTAACCTCCTGCAACACGACCTGGAGCCTCACACCAGGGTGAGGACGGAGCTGTCAGTGGCTGTTAAGGTCACAGTTTCATTGAACGTCTATGTATCTGGATTTTTAGAGGCAGGAGCATGAGACAAATCTAACGTAGGGATGTAGAAATCGATGTAGACATAAAATAATTTCCGACAGAAATGTAGGCCATTTTACCCCACCATGCCAGCTCAATCTGGAACAATCCAGTCATTCCCACTCCCCCTCTCCATCCCCCTATCCCTGCAAGTTCATTTCCTTCAGGTGCCCATCCAGTTTCCTTTTGAAATCATTGATTGTCTTATCTTCCACCACCCTCACGGGCAGTGAGTTCCATCTCATTACCATCCACTGTGTAAAAAAAGTTCTTCCTCATATTCCCCCTGTATCTCTTACCCAAAACCTTCCATCTGTGTCCCCTTGTCCGTGTTTCATCAGTAAATGTGAATAGTTTTTCCTTGTCTATCTTATCTACTTCTGTCATAATCTTGTAAACCTCTATCAAATCTCTCTCAATCAGCTTTACTCCAGGGAGAAGAACTCCAGCTTATCCAAACTAACCTTGTAACATCGATAGCACACATAGATGGACATTTGCTCTGTTTGTAAACCAGTGCCATTCCTGCACTGTATGTGTTTGATGGGGACAGTGTAGAGGGAGATTTACTCTATATCTAACCCTGTTTATTTTTCTTCCCCTTTTATATATCCCATATTGAGGGGCCCTTTATTCCTCAGGCCCGCTTTATATACATATTTAAATTTTTTAAATAACTTTATTAAAAACAGATAAATAAACCAAAAACTCAAATTAAAGTGCCATTCGCGGCGTCGATGATGCACTGCAGTCCCTGTGGTGTCCTCCGGTCACAGAAGGCCTCAAGCGTACTGGCGGAAACTGCCTACTCTTTCTCCAGGGACACCCGGGCGCGAGCGTAACCGCAGAAGATGGGCTGGCAATCGGGGAGGACGGACCCCCCGACGGCCTGCAGCCTGGACCTGTGAATTGCCACCTTTGCCAGGCCCAGGAGCAGACCGACGAGGAGATCCTCCTCCCGGCTTATGCCCCTCCACACCGGGTGTCGAAAGATCAGGAGCGTGGGACTGAAGTGCAGCCAGAACATGTGGTGCAGCCCATTCAAATACTCAAAGAGGGGCTGCAACCTCGCACACTCCGTATATATGTGAAACACGGACTCGTCCAGGACGCAGAAAGTATAGGCGGCCTGGGTGTCCGTGAACCTATGTAAAAGTCTGCTGTACGGGACCGCCCTGTGCAACACCCTCCACCCCAGTTTCCCGAGGTAAAGGGGTAAGACACCCGCGTAAAGAGACCTCCATCGGGGTTTCCCCTCGCCTCCAGATGGCAAGGCAGACGACCAGGGCGTATCCGGCCGGCTGACGAAGGCGAGGAAGTGGAGAGTGTGCAGGAGCAGCCCGCACAGGAAACCCCTCTACGCTGATTGGAATGGCACAGAGGGCATTTTCTGAGAGGCAGCTTGGGCTGTGTGGGACTGGCTCCGGAGGAGGGTTTCGGGGCCTGGGTCCGATCTCCCCAGCCCAATCACCACCCACAGAGAGGGGCAACCCAGGTGCTTCGGCTACTCCTCTGCCTACTGGTCCGACCCTGGAGTATGCTGCCCGGACAGCCGAGGCACTCTCCTCAGCTGGCGAGGGAGCACCCTGACTGGAGGCGACCATGTTCCAGACTCGGAATAGATCCCGATAAAAGACAGGCAACTCCCTCAGAGAGGCGCGGCTAACGGACTCCACTGGGAGCTGTGTGTCGTCTTGAAGGCAGTGACACTGGTGGAAAAAATACGTCGCCAGCGCACACCATCTGGGAGGACGATCGATGTCCAGGTATCTCTGCAGGTATCTCTGCAGGGTCCGAACGTGGAGAGTCGCAGCCTGGGTGCGGAGGCACACCAGCGACTGGCCGCCCTCCTCCATCAGGAGACTCAGGACCACGGCAGAGACCCTGTGTTTCCTCTTGCCCCAGAAGAAATCGACGAATTTCTTCTGGTTCTTGGTGTCTAATGCAGGGGGCGGGGCCAAAGTGACCAACCGGTACCACAGCATGGAGGCCACTAGTTGGTTTATGACCAGCGCCCTGCCCCTGTAGGAAAGCACTCGGAGCAGTCCTGCCCGGCGCCCCAGCCGAGTGGTGACTTTCGCCTCCAACTCCTGCCAGTTTGCCGGCCAGGCTTCCTCAGGAGGGCTAAGGTGGACTCCCAGATAGAGGAGGTATGTGGTGCTCCACACAAATGGTGTCAGCTCTGTCGGCAGGGAGTCCACCCGTCACTGACCAACAGGGGTCTGGAACATTTCTCCCAATTGATCCTCGCGGAGGACGCAGCAGAAAAGGTCTGCTGGCAGCTGTGCATCCTCCACAGGTCAATGGGATCTGTGAACGTGAGGAGCACGTCGTCGGCATAAGCCGAGAGGACAACCCGCGTGGCCCGCTCGCGCAGAGCCAATCCCGCCAACCTCCTGCGAAGCAGGCACAGGAAGGGCTCCACGCAGATAGTTTGCAATTCGTCGGACATGGGGCATCCCTGACGCACTCCTCTCCCAAAGTGAAGGGGCGCAATCAAGGACCCGTTAACTTTGACTAGACACTCTGCGGTGGCGTATAAAAGTCGGACCCGGGCCACAAAATGCGGCCCGAGTCTGAAAGCACGCAGAGTCCCGAAAAGGTATTCGTGATCCACCCTGTCGAACACCTTCTTCTGATTGACGGGAGACAAAGGCGGCCGACTGACCAGTCCTCTGGGAAAGATGGATCAAATCCTGGACCAGGTGGATGTTGGCCTGGATGGACCGGCCTGGGGTGGTGGTAGATCATGATTGCCAGCACGGAGCCCAGGCAAGTTGACATAACGCGGGCAAAAATCTTTTAATCCATGCTGAGGAGGGAGACTGGACCCCAGTTTTTAAGCAGGCAGAGATCGCCCCACTTCGGCAGCCGGACGATGACTCAGTCGCCAGGCTTTCCCCCAGTACCTGCGTGTAATCGTCCCCCAGGACGTCCCAGAACGCCCTGAGGAACTCAATGGTCAGCCCGTTCAGCCTCCGGGATTTGCCTGTCGAGCGCACCTGGAGGGCGCTGGTCAACATGAGTGGAGCCTCCAATCCTTCGACGCCCTCCGGGCTGCCCTGCAGAAAGTCTTCACACAAAACCCTGCGCGAATCCTCGCTGGACGGATCCGGAGAGAACAACGCACTGTAATAACTACGGACCAGGAGGCCCATTTCCTCCAAATGTGTGACGGAGGATCCGCCGTCGGCCAGCAGCTCGATGAGCTGCTTACGGACCCCCTGCCATTTTTGCAGAGAGTAGAAGAAGGATGCGGCGCGGTCTAAATCTTCCAGGATCTGGATACGTGACCTCACATCCACGCCTCGGGACCCTTTGTGCTGCAGGTCCCTCAGCGCACCCTTCTTGCCCTTATATGTCTGCCACAGAGCCGGGTCCACCACGGCATGACCGAGGCATGACTCCAATTCAAGCACCTCCCTCTCCAGGCGCCCGATCTCGGCTTCCCACCTCATGGTCGACCCCTTTCGCGTGCTCCTGACAGAAGACGCGGATGTTGTCTTCCCACATCCTACCATAGCATCAAGGAGGGGAAGCCCCCCGTGCTTCCTTCTCCAGACGGCCCAGAATCTACGGAACGAGTCCCAGAATCGTTCGTCCTCCAGCAGCCAGTTGTTAAAGTACCAGGACCCTGACCCTGCCCGATTTCAAACGGAGTGAACTCCACCCACACCAGGTGGTGGTCCGAGCACGGCACCAGCCGCATGGAGGCCGCCAAGAAGCGGGAGACGTATGCCTGCAAAAAGTAGAGGTGGTCGATTCGTGACCCTTCTCCTCCAGACCTCCACGTGAAGGTGCTGGAGTCGGGATGGAGATTCCACCAGACGTCTACCAAGTTGAGGGAGCTGATCAGTTCCCTCAACTTCTCCACCGACGCTTGGTCGCACGGGGGACCGGAGCGATCCCCCAACTCGAGGGTGCAGGTAAAATCCACCCCCACACGCCCCCCCAGGATGATGCGCTCGCCGCTATCGATGGAGCTCAAGAGAGCGGACACTTCTTCAAAGAAGCGAGCTTGCAACGCGCCGGGCCTGGGCACGTACACGTTCACAAAGTGGAGCGGCACGCTACCCAGGCGAACGGTGATGTGGAGTAAGCAGCCCGGCAATAGGTCGTTGACACCCAAAATCTCCGGCTGAAAAGTCGGGGCCCACAAGATACCCCACTAGAAGTAGGGGTGTGGTGACTCATGTAGACCCCACCCTGCCACTCCAGGAGCCAGGTGGCTTCGTCTCCCGGAACGGTGTGGGTTTTCTGCAGAAAGCTCACCCGTATCTCCCTTCCCTAAGGACTGAGTGATTGTGAAATCTGCGGTGAGACCCCCTGCTGCACTTGATGTTGATGTTGTCGATGGTTATCTTCATGTCAAAGGTACTCAAAAGCCGTCTCCAACACCTCACTGTGAGGAGGGAGTGGAAGTGCACCTGGCCTTCCATTCACCAACAACCCATTGAGGAATGCATTAAAACGCTGCCTCAGAACCAGTTTCACGCTTGCACACTTTCCCGCTTTCTTGAGGGCGGCACGGATGGACTGGATGATCAGTGCCAGACTTGACCAATGGCCGAGGGCCAGCTGAGCCTTATTGCAGCAACCACTGCTAGCCTTGAGGAATTCCCTGAGTTCCACCATGGGGATGACAGGAGACTCGTTGGGAGGCACGAGGGACTCCACCACCTCACTGGTGATGGAATCAAGGTCATCCTCCGTGCCCCACACCGAGTCTCCATCCTCCTCCTGGTCATCACCCACCACAGACTGTGGGGCGGACGCCCCGGCCTCGCCAGCTGCTCCCATCTCTGTCACGATCCCACCTCCAGGATCGATGGCAGAGAAGTCTTCTCTGGGTTCTACTGTGAAACTGGAGCATGTGGGCACCAGAGGTTCAGGAACCCTCTTCACCTCCGTCCCCAGGCCAATGTGTGGTCCAGGGGATATTGGAGTTCCCGACTCTGGAAATCCAGCCAGAGCCGAGAACAGAGGCGGAGAGAGGAGGCCATCTCCCGCTCCGCCAGCACCCACAGGTCCAGCAGATGGGGCAGCATTTTCGGTTATAACCGGGTGTGGTGTCTTCTGGTAGTGAGTGGATTCTGGCTGGGAGGGCCGACCCATTGGGGCCTTGCCCACCTCTCCACTCAGGGCACCCGACCCAATGGCAAAATGGGATGCGTCCCCAGGCTCCCCCACCAAAAGTAGAGCTCCACTTGTTCCCACAGGAGGGGCTGCATTTAGAGGGGCCTCCCCCTCCCCTCCATCCTGAGGAATAGGGAGCTCCTGCCCAAACTTTGCAGCCTTCATGTTGGTGATGGTGTCAGGAGGAACCTGGGAGCGGACCTTGGGCTGAGCTCAGGCTCGGGTTGTGTCATGGTGTCTAGGGGACGAGCCTCTCGGTGTTTACTTTTCCTCCACGCCTTTCTTCCACCCGGACGGGCATTTCCCTCCCCGCTGGAGGCTGCGAAAACCATAGCCTCCGGAACTGACTGGGCAGTGTCTGTAGGATGTGTGTTGGAATTGGAGGTGGTGCAGTGGCGCCACACTGGGCCGCCGAGGTGGAAATGGTGGACGAACATGCCCCACCCCCTTGCAGATGTGGCACCGCGTCCGGTCCGAGGTCCAGAAGATGCGGTAGGCCGTCCCCTGGAACTCTACATCGAAATCGCCCTCCAAGACCTCCTCCCACGCCAGCTGAATAAATAGCTGGCGGCGGAAGGAGTAGACATGCCGGAGGCTGTGCTCCCAAAGATCTAGCGGGACTGGCGGGAGCCCCGACCTTACCTCCCCCAGATGGTGCAGGTGGGGGAGGAGGAGCTCACCGGGAAGGAAGGGCGGGACATTTGATAGTATTATCCGCTGCGCAGTGGACCCAAGAGGGACCACCGGCAGGAAATTCCCACCCACAGTGAGCCCTTTATTCAGGGTCAGGGACATGGTCTGCTCAGTCTTCAGGAAGAACACAGCCTTTCCCTACATTTTTGAGGCTGCCACAATGGTCGAGGGGCCGACAACCTTGGCCATTGCCTTCACACAGGCCTCTATAGACATATTGGGATGGGTGTAACTCTTCACCCCATGCTTCGATGTCAATATTTTAAATGGTGACAGGGCCACAGGAGCAGCTGCTGCAGCATAGGAAGGCCCCGCCACTGGACAGGACTGTAAAGCCATGGGGTAGACCCAGCGTTGAGAGAAAAAATAAAAATAGAAATCGAGAGAAAGGAATAACAAATAATGAGTTATCCCAAAAAGCATCGACTGGAGGGTATGGCTAGGGTGAGAGGCTGAATGAGAGGAGGGTCCGGAGGAACCAATCTATTTGCTGGTGTTAATTCAGGATGTCCTTGTGCTGGTCTTCCAGTTGGTGGTGGGAGGGGTGCGATGTCTTCAACTGGGAAAGCTGTAGTTGCCCCGGCACACTCTGCTTCTGATGTGGTTTACACAGTTAAGAGAAAGTCTCTTCACTGGGCAGCTCCAGCTATCCCAGGCTAGATCTTTGGAGTGGGGAAAGAGCTCCTATTCAATGCTTTTAAACACAGGAGCTCCCTGTTCAAACAAGCAACCCCACCCAAGGTTTTATGATCTCTTCCTTTCCCCCTCCCCACAACAATCAATGAAAGGATTACAAAACACAAACTCACATGAGTTGTCAGTTCTTCTGACCTCCTGCTTTCTTCTTTCAAAAAGACAGATGTAAACCCTTTGTTTCAATCTCAGTCTCTCCCTCTTGCAGCAGTCTTCCAGCCTCCAACCTTCAGCATCTGCACACAGCTGCATCTCGTTGATGCACTCAGCACCTCCAATTAGCCAGGAGTCACCCCACCGGGAGCTGCATGTCGTCTTGAAGGCAGTCACACTGGCGGAAAAAATACGTCGCCAGCGCACACCATCTGGGAGGACGCTCGACGTACAGGTATCTCTGCAGGGTCCAAAGGCGGAGAGTCGCAGCCTGGGTGCGGATGCACACCAGCGACTGACCGCCCTCCTCGATCAGGAGACTCAGGACCGCGGCAGAGACCCAGTGTTTCCTCTTGCCCCAGAAGAAATCGACGAGTTTCTTCTGGATCTTGGTGGCAAATACAGGGGGCGGGGCCAAAGTGACCAACCGGGACCACAACATGGAGGCCACCAGTTGGTTTATGACCAACGCTCGGCCCCTGTAGGAAAGCACTCGGAGCAGTCCTGTCCAGCGCCCCAGCCGAGCGGTGACTTTCGCCTCCAACTCCTGCCAGTTTGCCGCCAGGCTTCCTCAGCGGGGCTAAGGTGGACTCCCAGATAGAGGAGGTGCGTGGTGCTCCACGCAAAAGGTGTCATCTCCTCCGGCAGGGAGTCCACCCGCCACTGACCAACCAGGAGTCCGGAACATTTCTCCCAATTGATCCTCGCGGAGGACGCGGCAGAAAAGGTCTGCTGGCAGTCGCGCATCCTCCGCAAGTCAACGGGATCTGTGATTGCGAGGAGCACGTCGTCGGCGTAAGCCGAGAGGACGACCCGCATGGCCGGCTCGCGCAGAGCCAATCCCGTCAACCTCCTGCGAAGCAGGCACAGGAAGGGCTCCACGCGGATGGTATACAATTGGCCGGACATGGGGCACCCCTGACGCACTCCTCTCCCAAATCGAAGGGGTGCCGTCAAGGACCCGTTAACTTTGACTAGACACTCTGCGGCGGCGTATAAAAGTCGGACCCGGGCCACAAAATGCGGCCCGAGTCCGAAAGCGCGCAGAGTCCCGAAAAGGTAATCGTGATCCACCCTGTCGAACGCCTTCTCCTGATCGAGGGAGAGAAAGGCGACCGACTGACCAGTCCTCTGGGAAAGATGGATCAGGTCCCGGACCAGGTGGATGTTGTCCTGGATGAACCGGCCCGGGACCGTGTAGGACTGGTCGGGGTGGATCATGTGGGCCAGCACGGAGCCCAGGCGGGTAGACATAGCCCGGGCAAAGATCTTATAATCCGTGCTGAGGAGGGAGACCGGACGCCAGTTTTTAAGCAGGCGGAGATCGCCCCTCTTCGGCAGCAGGACGATGACCGCCCTGCGCCACGAGAGGGGCATCTCCCCGGTCGCCAGGCTTTCCCCCAGGACCCGCGCGTAATCGTCCCCCAGGACGTCCCAGAACGCCCTGAGGAACTCCACGGACAACCCATCCAGCCCTGGGGATTTGCCCCTGGAGAGCTGGTGGAGGGCGCCAGTCAGCTCCGCCAACGTGAGCGGAGCCTCCAATCCTTCGGCGCCCTCCGGGCTGACCTGCGGCAGGTCCTCCCACAAAACTCTGCGCGCATCCTCGCTGGACGGATCCGGAGAGAACAACGCACTGGAATACGTCCGGACCAGGAGGCCCATTCCCTCCAGATCCGTGATGGAGGATCCGTCGTTGGCCAGCAGCTCGACGAGCTGCTTACGGACCCCCCGCCATTTTCCCAGCGAGTAGAAGAAGGGTGAGGCGCGGTCCAAATCTTCCAGGATCTGGATCCGCGACCTCACGTACGCGCCTCGGGACCCTATGAGCTGCAGGTTCCTCAGCGCGCCCTTCTGCTCTTTGTACGCCTGCCACAGGGCCGGGTCCACGACGGCATGACCGAGGCGGGATTCCAAGTCGAGCACCTCCCTCTCAAGGCGCCCGATTTCGGCTTCCCGCCTCTTGTGCGACCCCTTCGCGTACTCCTGACAGAAGACGCG